>NC_030416.2:33801567-33849067 GCF_001660625.3 Ictalurus punctatus
AAGAGAGAAAGTGTGTATAAGAGAGAGAGAGAGAGTATGCCTCAATTTTCAATCTCTCTTCCACTTCCCATCCTCTGCTTAATGGACAGCACTCATGTCTTCAGTGCTCCATTTTCAGTCAACAGTTTTTAAACTATACAACACACACACACACACTCACAAGCAGATGGTCTGATTTGCCTGTAGTGCTGCTCAGGCAGAGGTGTTAAACCGATGGCCTTATGTGCTTGTCTCTGTATCAAGGGAAAGAATCATAAACACATACACAACCAGAGATGTCATACACACACACACACACACACACACACATAGTAAGGCCTGCTCTTTTCTCTTACACACACACACACACACACACACACACACACACACACACAGCCATGCTCGTGTGTAACCTGGGTAAATGCTTTGGACGACGAGGGAGAGATGGATAACAGGGAGCTGATAGATTTTCCTCAGGCGCCGTTGTGGCCGGTTACACACAGGGGGCCAGAGAGTGTGTGTCCTAAGAGTGTGTGTCCTGTCCTGTGCTGCTCGGAGAACAGCGAGGGGCTAAACACATTCCACCTGAGCGAGTCGTCCGTGCTAAAAGAGCTATTAGAGCAAAGCCAGTGGCGCAGGCTAACAGAGCAGATTCGGGACCGCGGGCAGGCTTCTAGCTTGTACCTGCCGAGAGAGAGAGAGGATGTGTTCGTTGTGTGTGTGTGCGTGTCTGGGAAGAGAGGGGGAGTCTGAGGGTTTGTGTGACCTCCCGAAGTTGACCCCACTGCGGGAGACGGCATAACAGGAGGGCTGAGAGTCCACTACACACCATCAAAGGAAATGAAGGAAAATGAATACCCCAGCACATGAGCTGAACACATACACATCATGTTAAATGTTCACACCAAACACACACACACACACACACACCAAACACACAAACACACACGCGCACGCACACACAGGCAGCTCATTCAGCCTTCAGACATGTGTGTGCATGTGTGTGTGTGTATGTGTGTTCATGAGCAATGGCTTCCTTTCTCAGGGGCTCCAGCATGCTGTTTGAGTGAGACGAGATGGATGGCACAGGAAGGAGGAAGAGGACACGCTGCCTGACTGCTAACACTAAACATGATGCTCTTCCCAAAACATCACCATCACCACACACACACACACAAAAAAAAACAGCTTTATATATATTTTATATATATGCAAACTTTTTTTTGTAAAGGCAATTTGAATAATTCAGAAAACATCATTATTTAACAAAGAAAAATGTACAATCATTGGTAGGAAGTTTTCTGTAAGGAGACATTTATTTCTAATTGATGGAAGGAGTCTCCAGTTTCAGCACTTTGTAACAGTCAGCAAGTTATCCATCACGGGAGAACATTCATGGGGAGGAGACCTTCAAACTATCTACTTTTGAAGGAGATCTGAGATTTTGAAGGAGATTTGAATGCACTACCTTTTAATACACAGTAATATAGAAACTGTCAAGAAAATGAACTTGCTCTTAAGGATCATGACCGTAAGGGTGCTAGCACTGATCCTCATGTTGACCTTCATGAATTTCTCCTGTGGGTCAATTCAATTCAACTCAATTTGATTTGTACAGCGCTTTTTACAATGGACATTGTCTCAAAGCAGCTTTACAGAAACATATAAACACCGGATTAAGATTTTAAGTGTGTGAATTTATCCCAATTGAGTGTGCCGGTGGCGACGGTGGTGAGGAAAAACTCCCTAAGATGTTAAGATGAAGAAACCTTGAGAGGAACCAGACCCAGAAGGGAACTCGTCCTCATCTGGGTAACAACGGATAGTGTGAAAGTAAAAGAAAGTTCATTATGGTTTTATATGGGTCAAACCACAGAAAATATGGGTCAAACCACAGAAAAAATAAAGTCCCCAAAAAACAAAGACCTTCCTGATCCGGTGCTGTTGACTTGAACCCCATGGCCTTGGTCAGCAGGACCTACAGCTCCGGAGCAGGGGACATGAACAATGTTTCTAAGTGAAGTTGTCTCAGCAGGTGTAGGATCAAACAGGGCCCACCTAAGGAGGCCAGCCGGGGGTCGAGCGCCTGCGTCCTCGCTCTGACCCCTCCAAGAAACAGCCCGGTTCCACACCACTGCAGCTCCTTCTGTTAAAACAACGCTGTCCAGGAGGGTGTGCGCGCTGCATTGCTGCCCCTGTGCACACCAACGCCCCGCTTCATCGGTTCCTGGCTTTGAAAGAGAACTGGAGAAATGCTTGAAGTGTAGTCGGTCGTGTCGGAACACATGTGGGCCGTGTCAGCAAGTGTGAAAAGGTGAAAATGTGTGACGCACACGATTCGGTAGGGATTATACACTGCGCACTGTTTGTTTCAGTTGTAGTGTATTTTAAAAACCTGTTGTTGTTTTTTTTTTTTTCAGGACACAGGAGTTTGTTTCCAGTTTGTCGATAACATAAAGGAACGACTGTTTACAGCTACTACAGCGTATAGCATGAAATGTAATTATACCACAGCACCGTTGAATTCTCGAGTCTGACTGGCTGATCGAGAGGTTCTGAGGTGTGCAATTATTTTTCAGTAACAATGACAGAAAATTTCGATTTTCCAGAATTAAGTATTTAATAATCGACGACAGGCTGTTTAATTATTAGAGAAATGATGCGCACCCGAGGTGGTAATGAGGCCACAATGCGAAACTGAGGCTTGAGCTATTGATACACAGTTATTGGAGAGAGATATATAGATAGATAGATAGAGAGAGAGAGAGAGAGAGAGAGAGAGAGAGAGAGAGAGAGAGATGTAATTGCATTAATAAAAAACAAAAAAAAAACCCTGCAAACAAGTAGGCTTATCGAAATTTATTTGTTTGTTGTATGTTTATATATTCAGCAAGAAATGAAAAACTATGAACACACTCACTCACTCACTCTCTCTCTCTCTCTCTCTCTCTCTCTCTCTCTCTCTCTCTCTCTCTCTCTCTCTCTCTCTCTCTCTCTCTCTCGAATAACTGCATATCAGTGGCTCATGCCTCCGTTACTAGCTCTAAAATGATGTTTTAGAATTAGCAACGGAGCCCTTGAGATGAAATGCGTAATAAATTAGTTCCACACACAAGAGCGTTTTAAGGACAAAAAAAAAAAAACTAGCAAATGTCTTGAAATAAAACATCTTGAACAATGTCTTGAGGTGTGGTAACTGTGATATAAGTGGGCTGATGTAACCACCTCGGGGTGTGCATTATTCTCTAATAATTGAACAGCCCATCGTTAATTATTCCTTACCTATAAATGGATAAAAATTACGACATCTTGTTCATTAATAAATGAAAAATTGCAACTGGCATAATGTGTAAGAAGAACAAAACACTTCAGGCATGCCATTATAGAAAAAAAAAAGACTCCATGGTGGTTTTCATCTCACACTACCCCATTGTAGTGGACGACTGATATATCGGCATTGCCGATATATCAGCCAATATTTGCCATTTTTTAATTAATTATCAACATCGGCTGGTAAATCTTCCCGTTCGAATGATATGTGACACAAGAGACTTATATTTTAATGAGTGCATTCTTCTTTATTCTGGCTAAAAAACATCCACTCAGACTTGAAGCGATTGTCTGACAGACAGTAAAATGACCAGCCGTCCTTCCCTTTTTAACATGACGTTACACACAACAACACTCCGCGGTGCAACAAAGTCTCATTCAAACAGTGCCGTGAGACGTCAGATCCGCCGCCCAGCGGTAGCGAACAAGATCATAGTGAGCTTCCGTTGGGACACAGACGTGCAATAAACAAACTCAAACAAAACTGAAAACATTTTACCTCACAAACAGTTACAAATCCCATGGCTGGTTCTTCCTCAGACATGTACGTCATCTGCGGTAACATTTAAACAAGATGCTGTGTTCCCCCGGACTCAAAAGCCTGTGTATCCCCGAATGAAAGCTGGGTCAGGGGAGTTGGATTAGACTTGAACATTGTATGCGAGATGGTAAGTTTGAATTCCTAGATTTTAAATCCATAAATTGCCCATGATTAATATAAGATCATATCTTGTATTATTTTTATTAAGAGACAGACAAGCAAAACACAACAATATCTTTATTATTCTAATAATATCCTATACTTTGACTTAAGTTAAGAAAGTTAAACAACCTGTTGGTTGTGGTTCAGGTGGTAGAGCGGGTTGTCCACTAATCGTAGGGTTGGCGGTTCGAATCCCAGCCCATGTGACTCCACATGTTGAAGTGTCCTTGGGCAAGACACTGAACCCCAAGTTGCTCCCTAACTGAACCCTAAGTTAGCTAGTTGTGTTTGTGTGTGTGCGAATGGGTGATTGAGAACCAGTGTAAAGCGCTTTATAGAACTGCTAAGGTTATAAAAGCGCTACCTAAGTGCAGACCATTGTTACCAGCTAAATGAGATTTATGAGTACCTATGTATTGTAGATAATATAGATAGAATTATACGTACTATTTTTTTTGTCTTTAATTAATGATTTGTTCATTAAATTAATTATAAATGTTATGTATATCCTGCTACTGGATTAAAGCAGCACTAATTATTTATATGATTGGAAAGTCAAATTATACAGACGTTTTTAACGGAAATATTTTTTCTTTTTTTATTCTTATTTAGATGTCTGGCACAGACAGCAACACGCAAAGAGCTAAAACCTATTATTATTTGTACAAATTCCCTATTTTTTAAGTTCTTCAGAGAGTATTACATCAGCATCGGCCATAAAAAAAACCCATATCGGTTGACGGGTATTATGAAGTATAAGAAAGTTTCACAAATGATAAAGCCTTCATGCTCAGAACACACAGATTTTCGTTCCTGATGCTAAATCAGTGCCACTTTCTCCAAGGAACCAATGTGGGGAAACATTAGCCAAGGCTAACTATCAACAACATCCTTATTCCTAATCTCTCAGATGTTAGCTAGCATGGCGGTTTGTATTGCTCGTTATTAGCTGAATGCTAATCGCTAGCAGTACAAAATGCCATGCTACATTTTACAGTTTGTATTTACTATCACAGCAGTTTCTATCTTGACAGCTAGCTACTAGCATTCTGTTAGTTTGTATGGGACATGGTATAGATACGTTACGGTGATGGGTATTACTTCTCATTCTCACTGTTAGGAATGTATGTCGGTTGCTAAAAAGTTAGCTTGTGACTCTAAGCATACCGTATGATTATAGAGAAATGTAGTGATGTTTATTAATGTAGCGAGTAGAATGAAGAGATGTTGCCATTTATTACATGAAAGAGAAACTCAAAAATAAAGTACAGATGCTTTAAAAAAAAAAAAAAAAAACAGATTTGAGTACACTGACAAAATAATTCAAAATATGAATACTTACACTATTTATATTTATATATTACTTTCATTTAAAATTTTCTTTTTTTTAAAGAAAAATAATTCTACCCATCTTTCAGTGTAATGCAATGTTCGTTTCCTCCAACAGACATGATATACTGTATTTTTGTCATTCTGCATGCTTTTAATTTAATTTAATGTCCCAAAGCGTCACACGCACAAACACACACACCACACTTATTTTATTTTTTTTATACCTCTGATGGTTTTCTCTGTCTGATGGTTAGATGAAGAACATGAGTGTGAGTGATGGCTGTACGATGGAGGAAACACACAGCTTCAAAAGGATTACAGGAATGCAAAACATGCACAGAGAAGACTTCAACTTTAAACAGCAGTAGTGCTGCCTGCTGCTGACCAGCTGTCTGTCTGTCTCTCTCTCTATCTCTCTCTCTCTATCTCTCGCTTCACTCTGGCTGCTGAGTCAGTCTATGAGTAAGAACACATGGAATTGTGCTTTGAATCAAAATGTCAAATGTTAGCTTCAAACACCGAAACAGTTTCCTGAAACTAAAACAACCTACCTGAGCCTGATTAGACCAAGTCATGATTTTATGACCTTGATATGAATTGTGTTTACTGCAGCAGTGTTATGTCACACCTTACCACCTCCAGCTCTCTAGTGAGATCACCAACACAAGTCTCTTTCCTGATATAATGATGTGGTCTAACGGTGCCAAGATTGTGCTGCTCATCGAGCTAATTGTTCCATGGGTGGAGAGAGTAAAAGCTGCCTTTAAGAGGAAGATGCTGAAGTTCTCAGATCACGTTGCTGAATGTAAGTAGGCTGGCTGGAGATCCACCATCTACTCAGTAGAAGTAGGATGCCGTGGTTTTGTTGAAACATCAACTGTCAGAGTAACTGGAGCTAACCAGCAGAAGGCCCTAAAAGACCTGACTGAAGAGGCCAGGAAAAGCAGCTTTTGGCTCTGGGTGAGGAGAAAGGAGAAGTGTTGGGGCAGTAGCATCTAACCCAAGGTCTAGTTGCAGGGCGTGCAGGGAGAAGTCCCTGCCACTACTCCGCCACCAGGAGACGTTCCAGGGTTAAAGGAGCAAAACGTTGTGGTACCAGGCTGATGACCCTGCAGCTGACCTATGGGCACCAGAGAAGGTGCGACAGGCAGTAATGCCAAAGCAGGCCAACATCTATCATGGTAAATCCATATGGAACCAGTTGCACTGAGCATGCATTAACAGTGCCAGTGGGGCTTGTTTCAGTCTTAGTCACTGGGAAGGCCTTTATGGTTTTGGTTGCATTAGGCATGTTGGCAAGGCAGAAGGACAAGTGGGGTAATCCTATGGGCACCGGAGGAGGTGTGAAATGCAGTAATGCCATAGCAGATAAACATTTACCTGTGTAATTAATGTTGTAAATATTAATCTAAAATTATGGTTGAAAGAAAGAAAAGAAGACCTCAAGGCAGGAGTCTAGCTCTGAAGTTGTTCCTCACCAGACATGAAGGCATGAATCTCATTGATTTGACTTAAGGCAACAATGTATGGCTTACTACTGTAGCTAGTTAGTTATGTGCACTAATACAGACTAAAAGTAACAAATGAGTACACGATCATGTCGCACATTGTGTTTACCTCCACACATCTCTGTCAACTTGAGAATTCATGCGTCTGTGTTGATAAATGGCAATCACTTGTAAATTACCTGGTGCTTGCATATTCCAAACCTCCATAAAAGTTCAAGTTCACAGAGCAGAAAGCGTGAAACAGATACTAACAAGTAAAAAAAAAAAGAAGAATTTCTCTGAGGCAGAAGTTGAAGTCATTTTGAATCACGTCTATGAGAATAAGAGAACATTATTTAGCAACGTATCCTGCGGAGTCAGAGCACCCGAAAAGAACAAAATATGGAGATTATATCAGTGTTGTCCATCCAGGCAATATAAGTGAGGTCAGTTTCTTTGTTATCAAGGGCCAAACCATATCAAAGCTTTTTAAACTCGACCAAATACCATGGCAAACAGAACCGACTTATAATCCAGCTTTCATCCTCCCCAAAAAAATAAATCCTATCAGTATATATATCTGTTACCTCCTAAGGGCATCATGTGCTAACTCTTCCAGTAATATGTGTGTGTGTGTGTGTGTGTGTGTGTGTGTTTGAAATAAATAAACAAATTGACAGCATGAACTTATTATAAAAATGCAGCAACTCATCAAAATGATAAGATTAGAAGCTGATCCATCGAAGTTTACATCGGTTAGTCTTATTATGCGTAAATTTACTCACTCATATTCCTCTCAATCACAGGATTTTCATTAATATCACGTTTTTTTGTTTAAACGCTCATGCGAACACTTTCATATCCCGCTTCATAAAAATGCACAATATGTCTAAGTGTAAGGTGAGTGCATTTTGGTAAGCAGGAGAGTTATATGACGGTGTTTCATTTTATTTTTAACACTTTCGTCAGCATTTATACAAACCTGTATGATTCTGAAAAGATCCGTCATTAATGCACGCCAAGTAATCCGCCTAGTAAAAACTGTCCCTCTGACAGCCGGGTCACACACTGGTGTACTACAGCACAGGGTGGGATTTTTAATGAGATTACAGCAAAAATTGTCCATCCACTCACCCATTTTTACTGCTTATCCTATGCAGGTTCACAGGGGAGCCTGGAGCCTATCACATGGAACTCGGGGCACAAGGCAGGGATACCCTGGATGCAGTGCCAACCCATCACAGGGCACAATCACACACTACACAATGATTTGCCTACAATGCATGTCTTTGGACTGAGGGAGGAAACCAGCGTACCAGGAGGAAAGTCCTGAAGCACAGGGAGAACATGGAAACTCCATGAACACAGGGTGGTGGTAGGATTTGAACCCCCAACCCCAGAGGTGTGAGGCAACAGTGCTAATCACTAAGACACAAACAATGACAACTTTGTTTTGGTGAAGGTCAATAAGTAGTAGGGTTTGTTTCTTTTTCTGGTTGGTAAATCTTGTACTCTGGGTAATTATGAATACAAACTAATAGTCCAGACACAACATCGGCTTGTCCCACTACTACTACTACTACTAAACTGTCCACCCTTGATTACAGTATATGACAATATTATGTATATTAGTTCAATAGCCAGTTTTCTTGATGAGAAGGAAAGGTACAAAGAGAAGGATAGAAATAATATAAAAGAGGTGTTTTGATTATAATTGACAAGCAGATGATTTAATCTAGGAGAGTGAGAGAACAAACAAACATGGCCAATTTGAATCCGGTGCTGTTTAATTTGATGTTGATCATCTGTTGTTTTGAATTGGTGAGATGATCTTTAAAGGACTAGTTTAAGAAAATGAGTTACCAAAAAAATAGGTGTCTACTCAGGGCAAGACAGACTCACATTGTAACCATCCACCCTACTTGTGTTATATGAAAAGATACAAAGCCGAATAGCCTTTTATTCCATTTTCCTACCACTTATCCTAGACACGGTTGCAGGGGAGAATGGAGTCAATCCCAGGGAACTCCAGGGCACAAGGTGGGGGAGACCCTGCCATGCCAATCGCACACACGCTCACACAACCATTCACACACTACAGACGATTTGGAAATGCCAATCAGTCTATAACGCATTTTGGACTGAGGGAGGAAACCAGAGTACCCGGAGAAAACCCCTGAAGCATGGGGGGAACACACTGGGTGCAAGGAATGGTATCCCATCCAGGGTGTATTCCAAGCTCATGCACAGTGTTCCAGGAATACACTCTATATCCACTGTGAGCTGGGAGGAAAACTGGAGAACCAGGAGGAAACCCACTGAACTGTAAGGCAACAAGGCTACCTGATGCACCACAGTGTAGCCTTCATTCCGCTTCTGACAACTTAATTGGAATGAAATCAGTGTTATCCGAACACAGCGCTCCAAATTTGTGACATCACAATGTGCATTCAGCCGAAGCGCTCTTCAGTTCACGTGCGTCGAACATGTGTACAGCTAAAAGGTCTCATTTACCAACAAACTGTGAAAGTGAACAATCACTGTGAAAGACCGTGCAAAGCAATTTTGTGCGATTGCAATTTCGTCAATTCATGGAGTTTTCTGCAGAAAAAGGGCAAAAAAAACTCTGCAAATGACATAGTATATATATATATATATATATATATATATATATATATATATATATATATATATATATATATTAATCTGCAGCAAAATCAAGCATTTTTGGCTGCAACAATCACAAAATACACTAGTCACATCAGTTAGGGATTCTTCTATTAATTCATGTGGTTTGGACTTCCTAACATGTCCTTAATCCTCACTCTTTTGATCTTGGGGATTGTTCGGTGAAGATGTTGGCCTCCGTGACACAACTGCCTTTAAATCTGTAAATCCTTATCACTCCCTTAAAGAACATGGAACAATTTCATCTTTCTCCCATCTTTATTTTCTCTAAAACAGATCTCCTTATTATTACTTTGAGCTGGACCAAACGCTTTGGCCAAATGTGGTTTTGTCTTTGTCTTTATTCCTGTCTCCCATGGTGTCTGCCATGTGATGCTGGTGGGAGTGTTTATAGTCCTGTGGCTTGGTGGTTTCCACCAGGCAGCTAGCCGGTTGCAGTGCGATTCTTTCAGCAAAGTACACACTTGGTGTCAGCCAATAGGACAAGAAATAAACGGTGAGGAATATAAATGCAATAGATTATTGTTGGATATCAGACTATCGATCATTGGATAAGCAAAAGTGTCTAAATTTATCCAAAATGATCATTGGAGAATAAAACTAAGGAATTTAAAAAAAAAAAAGAAAGAAAGAAAAGCCTAGCAGAATCATGTGACCTTTGCTTCAATCCATCCATAAATTTGCCTTTTGATGGCAAGCATGTGGCCACTGAAAGACAGTTCTCTTTCTAATTGCACGGCAGAACAAGCAGTCCATAAAGATGTCAAGACATTGTTAAATATTCATGGAGACAAATCGAGTAATGAATTAGTGGATAAATGAGTAATGGCCGGCTAATGTGATTAGAATAGGCAAGTAGTGCCCTTTACCAGATCAATCTAGCTTTGACTTACCCTAGCCATACATCTTATTCAGACACGTGAAGGTGATTTAAATTGTGTTCTTGGCAGTAAAATTGGCAATTGATGCCTCAGAAAAGCCAAGGAATCGCAGTACGATGAAACTAACACTGTTAAATGTGTTTGCCTTCTTTTTCAAGATGGGAAACATATGCAGCATGTATTATTGATATACAGCCTTCGCTTGGGACTGGCAGTTTGGCCAAAGGAACGAACAATGAAAGTGAGCGATGCCAAACATAGATAATTCTTAGATATGTTTAAAAAAAAATAAAAACTTGAATCCATCCAAACGAGTCATCTCTCACTTTTTTTTTTTTTTTTTCTTTTTTTTTTACCATTATGTTATGTTGCATGTTTAAAAAGGCCATACAACCCATCCATTTCCAGAGTCGGCTTTTCACTTCTTCTTCTGTATATACGTGTGTGTGTGTGTGTGTGTGTGTGTGTGTGTGTTGGATCCCTACTGAGTCTGATTTCTCTGCTGCTATTGAACGTCCTCTAATGGTCAAAAAGAGAACTGCAAAATAAGAAAACCTCATCACTTGTAGTAAAACAAACTGGGAAATCATAGCATAAAACATGTGGTTAGAATGTAATATAGTTCTATAAATTTTACTGAGAAATAAAGTTTGCATGGATCAGTGTGTTTGTGTGTGTGTGTGTGTGTGTGTGTGTGTGTGTGTGTGTGTGTGTGTGTGTGTGTGTGTGTGATATCTATGGAGCTTTGATGTTCCATGCTGAAGCTGCTCCACAGTTTTAACTCTCTCGTCCCCCTGCAGCTTCATTCATCTGGGCAGTTGAGCCATGTCTCATACTCAGACAGAGCACAACCCCCATCTCCATCCCTGTCTCCGTCTCTCGCTTCTCCTCCACACCTTTTGAAGTTTCATCTCGCTCTTTCATTGATTGTTGCGAGTCTCACACACACACACACACACACACACACACACACACACACACACACACACACACACACACACAAAATCATCTCTGATATGTGATAAAAAAAACAAACAGCGGACAAAAAGTAGGGAGTAAATTTATTTACATGGTTATCACATGCTGAAAAAAGGGGACTTGTTTGAACGTTTCAAAGAAAACAACATCTGTGTGTTTGGTCACTATGGGGTGTCTGTCTGATTGACTGAGCGGGCAAAGTTCCCATAGTCCTCTTTGTGTCCGGCTTTTCAAATTCTCCCAGTCTGGGAAAAGGAACGCCTGTGGCAGAAGATGATAAATTAGAAATACATCAGTTTCCCCCTAAAAAATCAGTCGATTTATGCGTAGCCTCATATGACATGGGGAGTCGAAATCATAATAAAGAGAAACATTGTTGATTCATTACCCAAAAAAATGAAAGAAGGACAAAAACATCTGATGCTTTTTCGCTTCTCTGGCTGAAGTGATTATGTGCTATTGATATACAACGCCATGCTGCTCTTCAATAAAGTAATTTAATTTATTACAATGGACCTTACGCTATGGGTGTCCTAATGCACTGACTGCCAATCAATCTAAAATAGTTACACTGAATATTGCTTTAAACAAAAACAAATAATATTACTTATCTTTATGCTGCTATTTATTTAGATTTTTTTAAGCAATTAGACTCCCTGAATGTTTTTCACATAGTGCATTATTTTGATTATTAAAGCAAATGACCCTATATCATAATAATAATAATAATAATAATAATAATAATAATAATAATAATAATAATAATAATAATATGAAGTAGAAGAAGAAGAAATTCATTTTGGAAAAAAATACATACTGGAATTCAAGCATATTTTCTGCAGAATTTTGAAAAAAAAAGTCATAATCAACAAACAAACAAACAAACAAACAAACAAACACTACTACTACTACTACTACTACTACTACTACTACTAATAATAATAATAATAATAATAATAATAATAATAATAATAATAATAATGAAATAAAGGCAGGGAATTATTTTTACATTTTTTGATGAAAATACAAAATCATGTCTACAAAATACAAATAATGATGTAAAAGCCTAAATATAATGTAGATTAAATGTTATTCATAAATATGTATTAACAAGGAAGAAAAATGTTTAGCTATTTATATCTCTATTTATTTTTATTAATTATATCTAATTGTCTTAATCCTTTCCACATAAGTGTGTAAACATATGCTTGTAATAAATAAATCAAATAAATAAACCACCAAATAAATAAATATATAAAAATATCATTACCACCATCACCAACAACAAGAACAACAACTACTACTACTACTACTACTACTACTACTACTACTACTACTACTATTATTATTATTATTATTATTATTATTATTATTATTATGCAAAATCATGTTACGAATACAAACTATGATGTAGAATATCTTTAAATGAAAATTCTATATTTAAAAAGTATGAAAAATACCAAACAATTTATTGTATTAAATCTCTAAATTACTCATTATCCAACTGCCATTTTCATATTCATGCTACTTTTGGTTCATCTGAGTGTTTATTCCTTCTTCCATCCCAATGAGATTTTTCCTTATCCATGAAAGGCGTGGAATTTTCTATAAAGACTACAACGCCATAACAGGGGATTAGTGTATACACATCCAATACACATATAAACTACCAATACCAATACCATTATAGAAATATAACAAGAAGGTTATTAATACAGAGTGTGTTAAATGGTAATACTGACAAATATTACACTTTTTAGTTTATTGCAATGTTCCAGATGATCCTACCAACTTAAACTGGCGTGTGATTTGCGCTTAAAAGGCAATTTAACATTTACATTAAGCCACAGCTCTCTGCATCTCCATCTCCATCTTGGTATGAGAAAGGAGAGATGCAAATCTTTCAGAAAAAAAAAAAAACTGTCATTCCTCGCCACTGAGCATAGATTACAGTGAGCAAAATATTACAGTGAGCTTATTTTTTCTCCGTGGAGATTTCCAAACATTAGAATGAAATAAAATCATCAAAGCATTCACTTATAAAACATTCGAACAGTTACGGCGAGAAGGTTTTGACAGTGAATTTAATGCTTGTGTAAGTCTCGTATGGCCTGTAATGGCAGCCGTGTGTATCTTTCTCACTAATGAATTAAGAGGAGCACTGAGAGCGCTGACACTTCACAGCTCCTAACTAAATCTCATGACAAATTTGTCTGAATTTCAGTGACCGAGGATGGCGTTTAGATTGATTTTATACGAGTGACAAGAAAATGTGAGAGCGCTAACCTCACCCACACCAAACCTAACCACGACCTTCACTTCTTCTCTCGTGCCTCTGGTGTGATATATAAAGAGACAGCACTGAACCTCGATTGTAGATAATAAAGCACAGATAGTACAGAGCAAAGCCAGATACACAACATGAATAAAAGATACCCAATGTACTGACTACTGAATCTTTCCTGAAGGACAGAATAACACACTTAGCACTGATGTTTAGCACTGAACACAACAGATTGCAGTGAATGATATGAACAGTAGGTGCTAAGACATAAATGATGATCTGGCTATAATGATCTGATCCTATAATTCATTATGTAGGATAATAAATTGTTTCCCAAGTGTGAGCCTTTTTTTTAAACCCAAGAAACTGGTACAAATTGCATAAGAATATTTATATACATTTTCCCACCTCATTAATAAATGCCAGGGTCTGTGAATGTACATGAATATGCGATTTCAAAATGCAACCGTTCCCAGATAGCTAGTCAGCTACTTGGAATTTCATCATTAATGAAACATTTTATTGTAAAAAAATAAATAAATAAAAAAGTAACTTTTATAAGAAGTTATGGGGAGGTTTTTTTTCCCCCCGCATTTTTTTGCATTTACTGACATCACTACACATCAGAATATCCCTGTGCTCTTTCCGTACCCTCATTAGATGAGCAAGAGCGCTAAGATGGATGCCATGTAGTTGTCTCATTCTATTTTGTTATTTGTGTACGAATGGACTTATATTCATGGTTCAGCTCGAAATATCATTCATCATCACATACATATATAAAGTGATGATTATTGAGTAATTTCAACGTTTTTTGTTTTGTTTTTTTTTTAATCACGCCACGTTGTGCATTAGCTACTTGCCTGATTCGGACATTTTCTCACACGACCCGATAACCTAATGCGACGGCTTATTATTATCGTTCCGTATTTAAAACGTCTTTAATAAACAGTACAGGAAGTGAATCTCATGTCCGACCGAGCCTGTGAACAAACAGCTGTGTTTTCAGTAATTAACAGCTAGTTACATGCTAACTAGCTAGTTAGCTGCTCCTAGCTCGCAGTTTGTGCCAGCGGAATTTGTACCTCGTATTCGCAGCGATTTATTTAACAGTAATCAAACCTGTGAGAATATACCACAACCACAACTACTGTGTTAAACACTAAACTTTAGATCGAGATTTGCTAAATTAGCTAGCTAATAATAATAATAATTAGCTGATAGTTTTAATCAGAACTATGGAGGATGTTTTCATTTGAAACAAATAATAATAATAAAAAAGCTCATTTAGACTTTCTCAGCAGATAATCGTAACTCGTAAACTAATCTATGTAATCTGAATTAGTCATTCGAGAAATATGAACTATTTCAACATCACATTTTTGAGTTAAATAAAGTTCAGGACGGAAGGGGTTCAAATCCGCAATCATATTAAGTTTGTTCTATGTAGCAAGCATGGTAAACTGAAAAAGTGTGCTTGCTGTTAGCCAGCTGTCACGATATGGAGGCTGAGTTGGATGCAAGCGCAGATAGATTTAATACAAACACCACCAAACACAAAGCAGGAACTTAGAACTAGCGGCAAAAACGCTAACGCCAGGAATAAACAAAGCAAAGACCGTAAACACGGCCACTGAGACAACGTTAAAGAAGGACAAACGCAAGACAAAGAGTGCAGTGGAAACTGTGGCTATATACACATAAGTGCTCGTTAACATGAACGTGATTCAGGTGCAGGTGGTCACGTGACCGTTATGCAGTGAGGTACAGTGGCTGCTGGGAACTGCAGTCCAGAGTTCCTTCTCTGATATACATGACACCAGCACTTTCATTCTACTCCTAAAGTGTTTAAACTTTACAGTCTGTGCTACAGTCTATGCTAGAAAGAAATCAGCCCCAGCCTGAACTTCATACCATTTTGTGTATGTTTACTGACTACTATTGGTGGTGCTGTTGGTCTTGGATCCACAAAAGAGAAAAATAATCCTTTTGAAGTGATTGGTTTTCAGTAAATAACACAATGTGGATGCCATAAACTGAGGATCATGTATTTTATTCATGGAAAGCTCTCATTTAAATCTATAATATACTCTGATCAGAGTTATGTAAGACTGTGTATAGTTGAGAGCTTAGTAGATTTGTCACATTTGGCTCGCACCTCTGGGGATGGAGATTCGAATCCTGCCTCCGCACTGTGTTCGCAGAGTTTGTGTGTTCTCCCTGTGCTTTGGAGGTTTCCTCCGGATACTCTGGTTTCTTCCTCCAGTCTAAAGACATGCATTGTAGGCTGCAGGCATGTCTAAATTCTCTGTAGTGTGTGAATGGGTGTGTGTTTGTGCCCTGCGATGGTTTGGCACCCCATCCAGGGTGTCTCCTTCCTTGTTCCTTGGGATAGGCTCCAGTCTCCCTGCAACCCTGTGTAGGATAAGTGGTACAGAAAATGGATGGATGGATGACGCTGCCATGACACTAGTAGAAAAAAAAAAACACTATTAAAGTGTTATAATATAATATATTATAAAAAAACAATATATTTGGCAGCAAGTGATCAGTCAGTTCTCGAAGAAGATGTGTTGGAAACAAGAAAAACGTGAGCGTGTAAGGATCTGAGCGACTTTGACAAGGTCCAAATTAGGATGTCTAGATGACTCTGGGATGGCACCAGGATGCACTATGGGAAGAAGGCGAGCCGGCGAAGGAAGTGTGATGCTCTGGGTAATGTTCTACTGGGAAACCTTGGGTTCTGGCATTCAGTTGGATGTTACTTTAACACATATCACCTTGCGAAACATTGTTTTGTTCCCTTCATGGTAAAAGTATTCCCTAATGTCAGTGGGTTCTTTCAGCAGGATAATGCGTACTGCTACACTGCAGAAACTGTTCAGGAACGGTTTGAGGAACATGACAAAGAGTTCAAGGTGTTGACTCAGCCTTCAGATTCCCCAGATCTCAATTCCATCGAGCGTCTGTGGGATGTTCTGGACAAACAAGTCCGATCCATGCAGGCCCCGCCTCGCAACTTACAGAACTCGAAGGATCTGCTGGTAACGTCTTAGTGCCAGATACCACAGTACACCTTCAGAGGTCTTGTGGAGTCCACGTCTCGACTGTTCAGAGCTGTTTTGGCCACACAAGGGGGACCTACACAATATTAGACAGGTGGATTTAATGTTATGGTTGATCAGTTTGTGTCAAAAATGTACTGTTATTTTTTTTATTTATTTATTACAGTTCACTGCAATTAACACCTCCTTCTTCTGTGCTGTAAGACTTGTTTACATGTTGTTTTATTTTGTTTAGCGTTTTATTTTTGTTAATAATAGGCAATAAGTGGCACATGTTCTCAAAATTCCTAGAACTGGGACTCCGACTGCAGCAGACAGCAGCACTGAGTAACAGTTTATCCTCAGCATTAGCCTCAAAGACAACCCTTCACCCAAGCCTTTATTATACACACACATACACACACACACAGTGAAAAGGTTATATTTAGATTGATCTCTTTGTCCTATTTAGCTCTGTGACTGATGTTTATTCGGCGACTAAATGATGCTGCCTGATGGAGGACACATATAGCTAACAAGCAGCAAGCAAGCAGGGGAACTTGTGTGTGAAATATCAGCGCTTGGGTAAAGGTTACTCCAATATAACTATCTGAGCACGTGTTTCTGTGTTTGCATGTGTGTTTTATTACGTTTCCCTTTCCTTAACCTAAAGACGGACATTTACTTCATCTAAAGAGAGATGCATGTGTGTAGCAGTTAGGCTAGCACGGTTAGCAGGAGTGCCACACAATGAATGTTCACACACCATATATTATATATATATATATATATATATATATATATATATATATATATATATATATATATATCGATAATCCATTATTAAGCCTTCATTGCTTCTCTGTAACAGCCATCATGCCTGTCAAGTTCACGTTCATGATGACTTTATTACACAGCCATAATACACCAAGGAGTCGCCCCAGGGAAGCAGGAGAAGTATACGAATCAATACTTGACCTACAACTATTCTTTAAAGCGATCGGCTTTCACACTGACTCTCGCCGATTCTATTCAGAAAAGATGACAAAAATATATAGCAAATAAATACATACATTAATAAAGATGAGCCTAGATCTATTGTACGATCCTGTCTGAACTGCTCAGATGCAGAGGGATGAGATCCCAGCGCTAGGAAACAATAGCTCTGTGCCTGTCTGTTCCCAGGCGGCCATTAGCAGGGACCTTTGGGGACGTAGTAAATCTCCTGGGTTGGCCTTTCTGTGCCCAGAGCAAATGGCTCATTAGAGATGACACTAATGCATGATCCTTATTAGCGTCCGCGTGTCTCCCTGGCCATCCAGCCTGACCGCGTGACATCTGACCGCACCACATCTTGCTGCATTAGAGGTAAATGATGAGGAAAAAGATGTGACCTTTCATAGCGCAACAGATACAGAGAAACACAAGAGGAGAGCGACAAGAGTGTATGCGTGCAGCATTTACGCACATGGTCCTCGATTATACTCGATTTGGCTCGAACATAGCATCTGCCAAAGAAATTTGGAACATTTTTAAAAGCTGACGTTTGAGTTTTGCCCTTACCTGTCACTCGTCAGACCTGCTGTGAGGTGACTATGAGTGTGTGTGTGTGCGCATGTTTGCGCCGGTCAGGAAAATACACTTGGACAGGTGATGCGGGTGAATATTCCATTAATTTGATACCGAATCCCCTTCCCAGCATGCAACTCCTGAAGCCCCTGTCAAGCCGGAGGCCGGAGTGATGGAACGTTCACACCATGTTGCACGCAGCCTTGGCTTTCACCCATGATCCAACTGGGGCCACTGGTCAATACGATGGAGACCAGATGTGTGTCATATATATACACATACTATATATATATATATATATAGTATGTGAGTTTGGAAATTCTAATTTCTATGTTCAAGAGAACATTTAGACGTTGCTTGAGATTGTTTCCCCTATTCCCCTTCTTCCGGGGCAGTTGTGGCTTAGCGGGTGAGGCTCTGAGTTACTAATTGGAAGACCTTGGCACTGCCAAGCTGCCACTGTTGCCGCAGCTAAGAGCAAGGCCCTTAACCCTCTCTGCTCCAGGGGCGCTGTATCATGGCTGACCCTGTGCTCTGACCCCAACTTCCTGGCATGCTGGGGTATGTGAAGAAAAGAATTTCACTGTGCTGTAATGTATACGTGATTAATAAAGACTCATTATATCATTATCATTATTCACCATATATTTCTGTTACCTTCATTCTGTCACTTCTTTTCTAGATTTCTTATTTCATTACATTGCATGAGGGGTGTCACACAACGCCACTATCTGTATCTGTTTAGCACTCCAAATGCTCATATCTGTATCTAGGTTTAAACCCAAAGTGGGCATGTCCTGAAGTGGAAGAGGGTTCACCATGAACCCTACCATTAATCAGTCCGTACAGGATTTGGCAGAGTTTTTTTGTGATTGTAATTTTTCCAAATTTGCGATGCAGTGTTGGACTACAGTGATGTTTGTTGGTAAATTAGACGTTTCGGCTGTACTCGTGTGTGACGCATGTGAATCAAAGAGGGCTTTGGCTGAATGCGCGTCGTGATGACGTCACATGACGTGTCTCAGCCCGAATTTGCAGTAATTTTGGGAAATTTGAAGCTCCTCCGAATATCGCAAGGTTTACTTGATTTGCATTCATTTCTGGAATCGTAAAATCATGAAATCCTGGATGGACTGACTATGATTGTGACGATGAAAACACTGTAAAACACGGAGAAAATGTCAGCTTTGTCAGTATGGTGTGTGAATTCTGGCTCTGACCGTTCCTCAACCTCAAAGTTCATAATTGGTCTCAACTAGACAATTTTGAATCCTGCTCATGCAGTCATTTTATTCTTTTTGCACACATTTACACATTTATACACAGGAACTCCACATTCAGTCCATCCAGGAGTTGGCAATTTTGCGATCGCGGAAATGAACACGAAATCAAGCAAACTCTGAGGACCCTGAATTTTCTTAAAAATGCTATAGATTTTGGCCAAGACGTGTCATGTGACATCATCACAACGTGCGTTCAGTCAAAGCCCTCTTCGATTCACGTGCATTGAACACGAGTACAGCTAAAACGTCTCAATTACCAACAAACATCACTGTGCAATGTAATTTCTTGCAATTGAAATTTCGCCAATTCAATTTAGTTTTGCACAAAAAAAGCACACAAAACTCGCAGATCGCAGATAGTGAAATAAGCCACAGCAAAATCAAACGTTTCTGGCCGCGACAATCACAAAAAATTCTGCGAAACCCTGTACGGATTGCACATTTTATCATCAGCGTACGCCGGTACAAAATTTCCCTCAAAACCACATGTAAATCTAAAAGGATTTACAGTAAGTGTTTTGAACTCTCTGAAATGAACTAACACCATGGAAGCCCCACCCCCTTCCTCTCATCTCACATTAGTAATATCTCATCTCTTCAAACTCATTTCCTTGAACGTGGTGTTTGTTTGTCCTGCAGCTTCATATCCGACAGCTCATGCCCACATGATTGTTTAAAACTCTCCCACTCCCATAACATTTTTGATAACGTCCATACATTACACCAACTGATGGATCATTGTCTTATAAACTAAGGGAAGAGTTTTTGTTTTAACCCGCTTTAACTGTGCAGGCAGCTTCAGTTGCTGCAGTGGCTGCCTAAAGAATGACTGTGCAGTAGCCTGTGCTGTGGATTATTTACACTGTTTTCTATTGTGGTTTAAAAAAATCATAAAGGGACGTTTATTCTGGTTGATCCCAAAAGAGCAAAAACATCACTGTTAGATAGGATTGTTTTACCACAGTGATGCTTGTTGGGAGAATTGAGGAATTTCAACCTCAGAATACACTGGAAACTTTGTGGAACAATATTATTCTACCACATTATATGATGAAATGTTCATTCAGGCCCTGTTTACACGAGTGCGTTTTTGTTATTAAACGGCGTTGTAAAATGAAAACGATCCTCGTCCGCACTGGCGTTTCCGCCGTGTTTCAGAAACGATCTCCGTCCACACTACACGACCGAATACGCGTGTCACGTGACCATTCGTGCACGCTGAGCACATGCGTGCATACAAGTGTACACAGGAGGTTGGGTGCTTGTCTAAACCGGCGTTCCGTGTTCCATCTTGAAATGAGATTTGTTGGCGATCGCTCTAATCGTAGCTCGCCTCTTGCGCATGTAGGCAGCTGCAGTGTTATAAAATACAGAATTGAACTGCGCAACGGCTGATAAGAATGACGACAAAGCCGGCAAAGCGTGCGGTTCAGCCTCCGTGTCGTTGTGTATACGATCAAGGAAGCGTAACGGTCATATGGTAGGGGCTTGACGAATCAGGGGGCGAATGTGGGCGAAGCCACGTCTTCGTTTTGAAAAGGCTTCGTTTTGGTCTGTTTACACTGAAACGCGAGCCCGGAGTTTTCAAACTAAAACGGGGTCTTCGGCGTTTCCAAAAGTCTCCAAAAGGTGGAAAACGCTGCAGTAGTGTAGACGACAGGCGTAACCGTAGCAACAGTTATGCGTCTTAAAATGAAAACGCACTAGGGTAAACAGGGCCTCGGTCATAAGTGCTTTATACTGGTCAAGATTGCAGTGGATCTGGAGCCTATCCCAGGAACACACACACATTCACATATAGAAGCAATTAATCTTAGCCAGTCCACCTATTTGTATGATTTTCCAAGTTGGAAGGAAACCGGAGGACAAGAGAAACTCCTCACAAACAGTCATCTGAGCTCAGGATTGAACCAGGTACCATGAAGCTGAGAGCCAGCAATGCTACCCAACGCACAACCCAGATGAAATATTACACATTTCCATTCGATCGAGTTTATTCTTGTTATTTTTTACTGCATAAGAAAACAAATGAGTTTTGGTTCTCAGCATTTCAGTTCGGTTCTCAGCACTGGTTCCTCAAGGCAGAAATCTTCAAGGCCTTCTTTAGTGTTGTGATTAGAACAAAAAATTATTTCAGCATTTCATACATGGCGCATAAATTTGCTTACGATATATTCTACAATGAAAATGGTGACACCATTAAAGGGAAAAAAAGACACAAAGTGTGCTAATAATTAATGGCATTGAGCCACCAATACTGGAGCGATGAACAGTGTTGTTTTTTTTCTTTTCCAAAAGATCTTCCCTCAGTTGGTGTTGTGATGATGATGGTGGAAAGAACCGTCAAACACCTCACTCTAAAATCTCCCATAAGTGTTCGGTTTGAGATGTAGTGAGTGTGAAGGCCGTAGCATATAATCTGCATCATTTTCATCCTCATAAAACCATTCAGTGAGTCAGGGATGGGGGCGGAGACATTTTGTAAAAGAACACGTCCGTCAGGTGTGATGAAGGTGATATGTCTGAAGAGCTTTGTATTGTTCTTCCATGCTGGTAAAATAAATAAATGCCCCCCACAGCATAACAGAACCACTGTTTTTTCTCACTTTTGATATGTCCCCTGTCTGTGTGTCACAAATACTGTGAAAACTGTAAGATAAAAAGTTATTGAAGAAGGAAATGAAGTCTGTTTATGCTAAGTGTGAGGTATTAATCAGGAATGTTTGATGTGGGCCTGCCACGGCAGATTGAGCCAGTGAGAGGCGTGTGTGTGACTAGGAGTGGGGGGTCTCCATGAGACACACACCACGGCCTCATGGCAGCAGATGTAATCGTCAGAGTGATTTAGCCGCAAAGAAGACAGCACACTTCTCCCCTCATTAGAGCGCCATCCCTCAGGACAGATTAGAGACGCACACATATTCAATAACAACTTCACCAACTTACACTACTGAGATGGAAATATTACATTATTCAAAATAAATAAATAAACAAATGCATGTGTTAAAAAAAAAACACAAGGTGGCTTTTCAGAGATATGATATTTTTTAAATATTGCTTTGACAGAAATTAATGAACTAGACCATTTTTTTTTACTATGACTTAAAATAAACAAATAAATAATTAAACAAACAAACAAACAGATAAATATATAAACAAATAAATAAGGAAATGAATGAAGTAGAGAAATTTAATAAATTACTGTGACTAAAAGATCCAAAGTGCCTTTTCAGAGATATTTCTTTTAATATTGTTTTTAGTGAAATTAACAAAATAAATGAATTCAATATTTTTTTTTTACTATGACTTAAACTAACTAACTAACTAAATAAATAAATAAATAAAAATATAGTAGCAAATAATAAATAATAGCAGAGTAATAAATTATTACTGTGACAAAAAATAAGAAACTATATGCAATAAATAAATATACATATACATAATAATGTAAGGAAGTATTACCAGGATTTAAAATAAGAATAATATCAAGCATAATATAACAAAGAATTAATGAATAAAGCATAAGAATAATAAAGGATATGAATATTAAAAAAATAACTAATATAAATTGCATTTAAAAAATAAGGTACTCAAATACTACTACTACTACTACTACTACTACTAATAATAATAATAATAATAATAATAATAATAATAATAATAATAATAATAATAATAATAAGTAGGTGATTGATTTCCATTGACCTAAAGAGAGATTTAGAAAAAAAAAGTCAAATTGCTTTTAACAAAAATCCCTTGGAGACCATAAACAAACAAACAAACAAACAAACAAAGAAACAAAAACAAACAAGATGTATTTTTCCTTGGTTATTTTCGATACTACTCTCTTGAACATTGTTGTTCTCTCATTCTCTCTCTCTCTCTCTCTCTCTCTCTCTCTCTCTCTCTCACACACACACACACACGCACACACACACACACTTGTTAAATTACTGCCAATTTGACTCTTTTGATAGTCTTGTGAAAGATGCAATGTACAAACAAGATGCATGTTACTGATACACTGTCTAGCATCAAGAGCTCTGCGCTGGTAAAACAAGCTTGTAAAGCTTTTACATAAACTTTACTTCAGTCGTATTCCCTTCCCACAGCGCTCAATATAACGCTCTACTAATAATGCTCAGTGCTGTACTGTGTGTTCTGATGTCTTGTTTGCCCATGTTAGCTTCGACTTCCAAGAAGTACAGCATTACCAGGAAACCTGGCTCTGAGGTAAGTACAGTATCTCTCGCCATTTAACCGTAAACAGTATGACTGGGCCAGAGACTCAAACAAGATTTTTTCCCACCCCTTGATAACAGTACCAGTTACTCATTGTACTGCCAAGACATTTCTGATAGCCTGAGCTACGCTGTTGGTGAACACATCCCAGCTGGACGTTATCAGTTCTTTAAAAAAAAAAACACACAAAAAGACACTGAATGTTTAACTCACACAAAGTTTATTAAAGTAGATGTACTGCATCTACTACTACCAAATAATAACTAACAGATTTCTGCAGGGAATTTATCCAGACATCTGATTGGTTGTAAATGTTTTCTCCGTTGAGAAAGGTGTTGGGGGTTGTCATAACCTACCACATACTGCATTATATTTATCTTTTCAGGATAGCAGACGTAACCTTGAAGAGCTCCATGTGTCTGATTCCAAGAATAATACATGACATTCCTCACACTGAAAGATGGGACACAGCAGTGCTTCACGTTCCTGTCTTCACTGTTCCATCACACCTGATTCAGCTCATGATGCGCTCGATAATTACCGAAGTTTTGTCGTATGTGTCAACGGGTAAAATGATTGACTCTGTAGCTTTCCCGGAATAGAAACAGGTATGAATACTGCTACAATACATGTACAATGTATACAATAATATTCTAAGTATGCTTTATTTATTTATTTATTTTATTTTACCTGCAACCACGGTCATCTGATGGATAGAGTGATAGATGGTCCAAATCAACCGATTTCAGACTCCATATTCCCCACCCGTGTGAGACCTGTTATATAATAAATAAGTGTATGAGCAGATTTTAAAAGGAATACTGGCATGTTCCCTTGGCATTGCTTGAGTAGCAGCACATGGACGGGGATTTGGGTTTGGGACAAGTTCACACCGCGGCAGGGGAACCGTAGTGATCCGACTGGGTCGGTAATGATATCAGATGCCTCTCCTCAAAACAACAGGTGTCTTGGCAGAACTGTCCTTCACTTCCACGCTGGGCTCATGACATCAGCAGCCAGCACTGGTTAATTATAGACCAGCAGAGCTCGACCTCTACAATACACACTGCAGCTCCTCTAGGTTAGGACATGTCACTACAGGAGTTAAACTTTTAATTACATGTAAACAATAACAACAACAACAACAACAACAACAATAATAATAATAATAATAATAATAATAATAATAATAATAATAATAATAATAATAATAAATAGGAATGCACCAGTATCATTGTTATCCAGCTGAGAACCAGTACTCGACCATGTTTCTTTGGCACATGAAGTGAAATGAAATGAAATGATTAACCTACATAGTATTAACCAATCAGGGATGTCATGAAACATTCCATTCGCCTGTGTTTATGTTTCCCCGGTTAATGTCACTTAGGTGACATTAGCTAGTTAAGTTTAAATGAAGAGCATTAGCTAGCTATGTTAGTTAAATGGATAGAGTCGAATTGCAGTAAGGGGCAGGTTTTCACTGCTGTAGAGTAAAATACATTATTGTGTTTATTGTGTCAGAATCGCTTCTTGTGAAGAACCAAAAGCGGCCGATCATCAAGATCAACATACCGGGTAAGAGCTGTTATTTTCAGTCACCTAGTGTTATCTGTAGATTTTTTTTTTATTTTTATGGTGGATTAGCATGTTAGCTTCAAACCTTCAGGGCTGGGGGTTCTAATCCCGCCTCCACCCTGTGTGAGCAGAGTTTCTCCCCGTGTTTTAGGGGTTTCCTCTGGGTACTCTGTTTTCCTCCCTCAGTACAAATACACGCGTAGGCATTTCCAAATTGTCCATAGTGTGTGAATGGGTGTGCGATTGTGCCGATGCTTGATATCATTATATACGAATGAGAATAAAAATACTACTCATGTCTTGGTATTCCAGATATCTTCATTATTTACACACCTTG
Source organism: Ictalurus punctatus (assembly GCF_001660625.3). Classification (NCBI taxonomy): domain Eukaryota; kingdom Metazoa; phylum Chordata; class Actinopteri; order Siluriformes; family Ictaluridae; genus Ictalurus; species Ictalurus punctatus. The sequence goes on from NC_030416.2 coordinate 33,827,283, forward strand.
GTTCAGAACCACACACCAACTGTTCAGCTTCAGGGTTCTTGGCATGTCTTGCTCATACCGTAAGATCTTGCTGCTTCAGTGCTCCTCGCTCCTCAGTGGTGGAATGATCTTCCTGTTTCACTCCCATCAGCCCAATGCAGTCGTTCCTTCAACAAACATCTCAATACGTTCTTCTTCAGACAGTATCTACGATAACATCTTGTTTTTCCACCACTTACCTTGCATTAATGTACTTGTTGTATGTATTGTTATTATTTAGAGTATGCACTTAGGTTCGATTGTATGTTTGATACCACCTAGATCACTCTATCAAACTAGCATTCGATTCTTGTCTTTTTTTCTTTTTTTTTTAGGTTTGAATACCTGCCAAGTGCTTTGAACCATGCTCGTTTACTGGTTTATATTTTTTTAAGTTGTTTTAGACTTCTTGATGCATTTGTCTTTGAAAAAGCAAAAAAAAAAAAGAAAGAAAAGGAACTGTAGATAAATGTATAAACTATGGATAAGTGCATAGGTTTTATTCATTTCATTGCATGACAAGAGCAAATAACCTTCTGCTTGCACCTTAGAAAGAGACACTGTGAATCAAATTTCAGTCAAAAGATGCAAGTAAGACATGTTATAAGTAAGGAATAAAACAAGACCAGGAAGTGCTGTTGAAGTAACATAATCTGTTTACTCTATAGTTACGTTTAATGTTTTGGAGCATCCACAAAACAAGTTCGTTCACATCCTCACTTACGTTATAGCAGGCTACATCCACATTAATTCACTTTTAAATGATTCGCTTTTTAAAAAGTGACGGAAATGACGCAGGTCAAAGCTTATTACATTTTTACTCATGCATAGTGTAGAGATCTCAGCATTTTCAGCCATTTCAGTGTGGACGCCATTGTAGACGGAGAGCATTTTTAAAACAAAAATGCAGTTTTCAGAGCTGTTAATGCGATTAATGTGGACGTATCGGCAGATATAAAGAGTCGTTCCCTCACCAGCCTCTCCTGTTTCTCTCGTTTGAATGTAATAAAAGAAAATAATACAGCTTTTCATGTAACAGAGAGACATGAATGTTCAAACTCCCCATGACTGTAATGTTACAGCCTTACCTTTGACTGCTACAAAGTGCTGACACTGGATACTCCTTCCTTAAAGGGAATGTGCTCAAAGCTGGGAAGAAAGATGGGCTTAAAATTGTTAACTACAGATAAATGTAATCATTTTGAGAGGTCAGTATCAACTACTTTGAGAGGTTAGTAGCTCAACTCTCGACAGGATCAGTTGCTTTCCCTGGTGGTGATGGGATCTAAACAGAACATCTTGAGAAAGCAGGTTACTGAGTCGCAGAACAGCAAACCTCCTATCCTACTCCATGCATCTCATGAGATATTCAGTTCATATTTGGAAACACAAATGTGTGTGCGTGTGTGTGTGTGTGTGCCTTGATGAATTCCTGATTATAACAATCTGTTATAGAACTATTAGCTAAATTAAACTAACATCATGTCAGATCGTCCTATTTTTCTCCTCCAACTACAATTTTGTTAAAATGGGCGTTAACTCTGCCGCGTCTTATCCTCCAGTTTTGTCATTTTGATTTCAGCATCCAGAGTATCTTGTCCTTGTTTAGCCCTCTACAGAGAGAGCACGGGGGGAAGCGGGAGTGTGTGAGTGGTGGTCCTGACGCTGAAGGTTGCTAATCCCTTCAAACATGGCTCCACGGGCCAACCATGACCGAGCAAGCAAGACCGTAATTACACCAAGCAATGTCATTAAGTAGTACACAGTGAACAGCAGCCACGCCACAAATTACAGTCACCAACCTTTCAACATGCAGACATGCTCAGAGGACTGGCTAGTCTTGTCATGATGTGTTTTTATATGCATTTTAGTTGGATTAAAATGTGTCTTTGAGGAAGAGGAACATCTGGTGACACTCATCATAAATCCAGTTTTATTATCGTATCGTTTCTATACTAACAACTTAAACAGGAAGATGCATGGCAGACACTTCACATGGAGCACTTTTATAAAAAAGGAGTCTCTGGAACCGTCAGTAAGTTTTCCTCCATGGGAAAGTCTCTCGGTAACATGACGATGGTATTACGTGTAGCTGGTGGAACAATGGTGTATATCAGTGATAACAAGTGACAAAAGGAACAACATTAAATGTAACTATTAATAGACTAAAATGAAAGATGTTTATTAAAGAATGGTGTGTCATTCTTTAATAAATAAACAATAAGCATTGGCAACCTGGTGTGGTATAAAAGCGATAAAACACTTTGGGATGTGCTGTTATAGGAGCATGAGAAAGTTATTGCTAGGAATATTACAGTGGGGGAAATAAGTATTGAACGCATCAACATTTTTACATTCAGTGAATATATTTCCACTGACGCTACTCACATGAAATTTTCACCAGACATCGCTATTAATTCAAGAAATCCACAAATATAAAGAATTCACAATGTTAAAATCTATAAATAAAGTTATGTGTAATAAAGTGGATTGACACAGGAATACTGTTACATACTGTTCATACTGATGTCTGGTGAAAATTCCATGTGAATAGCCTCGTTGGACATATATTTACTGATAAAAATGTTGACACGTCCTATATTTATTTCCCCCACTGTAAGACCACTTGATTATTTTCCTTATTGAATATATAAGTGTTAATTATTTGCTTAAAACATTACAATACCTGACATAAAATGTCAAATTCGTCAAAAACGGTTCTAGTTTAATGCATAACACTTAATATGGCATGACCTTCTGGATATATAATGTCAAGTTACTGTACATAAAACATTATAATATATTCACATAGAAATATAAATATTCATTCATTAATTCTTTCATCATCAGTGAGTGTGTTACCCTGGTCAGGGTCGCTGTGGATACGGACTCTGTCCCAGAAACACTGGGTGTGATGAGGGAATACACCCTGGACGGGACACTAGTACATCACCGGGTCATATACACTAAATACTGTAGACAGTCATTTTTTTAACGCTTTATAACAAGAACTTTGGATCATGATTTGGATTATATGCACATTGCAATTTACAACATAGCTGTAATGTTTATATCTACAATTAATATATCTGTAAATATATGTATAATGTACATATATATCTACAGTGTTTTTTATTTATAGATATTATGTGTCTATTCATAGATATGTATCAGGTGCAACCCGGATATAATGTAAGGAATGTAACACATGACAGACTGTGCTGTTATACGAAAATAATGCACGGCGGGGGTGTGTGTGTGTGTGTGTGTGTGTGTGTGTGTGGCAAAACGTGCAAGCTCTCTTCTCTCGGAACTCATCTTGTCATTTCATCGAGCAACCTGAAAGCATAAACTCGTCTGTCCTGAAGGCTTTTCTGAGCTGAGAAACATTGTTAAAAAGCGCTGACACCTGAGACCCCATCCATAAATGTTAAATAAATGTCTCCTAACAAAAAGATCACCGCATCAATGATTATACATTTTACTTTATTAAACAGCAACACGGTTTTTTTTTTTGTTTTGTTTTTTTTTAAAATCCAATTTTTATTGTGAGTCTTAGATTATGCGGCACATCCAACGTGCAGGAACAATAGCACATAAGAACGTGCGCATTAATATAAACACGTCGTTCACGTTACAGCGGGAACTACTGTCAGAGCTACGCTGTTACACGAAAATAATGCACACCGTTTTTCTGACCAATCAGATTCATGCATTCAGCCACACTGTGGTATAAGCAGTCATCTATTCATGCTTTGTAATGTTTGTTCATTGATACAGGCATTGCACGGTACTGTATGTTATGCAATTGCGTACTGTATAACGCATTATGAATACAGGATTTATAGGAAGTGTTATCTAAGATGCCTTCAGTCCTCCATTTTACTGGAGTAAGCTAAGCTTCCTGTCAGATAAATTACACACAAGCAAAACATCACTAAGGTTCTTGGGGGGGGAATCGACAAGCTTATCATTTAGTAAACTTGCTACTCTGGGGGAGGAAAAAATGTGTGTGTGTATCAGTTTGTGTGTAGCAGTTGGATGACCATATGGATCTGTTGGTGGCGCCAGGAGAGCATGCCGTTTGGAAACCTGATCAGCATCTCCCTGGTGACAGCTGGGGTCTTTACACCATCAGAACATTTGTAGACTTCTAATTTGTCATAACCACCTCCTGTGGCAAAGAAATATGCTGTGGGATGAGGTAAGATTGCCTGGATAAAAATCCACAAAAGAATGAGAGAGAAAGGAAGAGAGCGAGAGAGAGAAACAAATGAAAAAAAAAAGAGAAGATAATGTAATGCAAAAAAAGAAAGAGAATTAAAAATACAAGCGGAGGAAATGGAGTCATCACGCTTACTGTCAGTTACACACATATTACACAACCAAGTATAGATGCATCAATTCCGATACTTATAATGGATTTCACTTAGACTTACTCATAAAAAAAATGCTCGGATAGTGAAACACCTCTGATACCAGGTGATGCTATAAAGTGTGCGTCCCACTAATGAACAAGTGACACAAAATGACAGCAGACGTATTTCCTGCTTCAATGAAAACTATTGGAATGGCTTCCGTTCACTGGAATATAGCCACTTCCGTGTGAGACAGAGTATCTCACGCTACTCACAACAAGTCTTGACATTCTTGACATTTTCTTAGAATAAAGAACTCACAAAGCAACAGACAAGGGATCTCTGCCATTCTAAGGCACTCTCAAATTTAGGCCACAAGACCATCTCCCTTCTCATACCTCATTGCCACCTCACTTCCTGTTTAAAATGGTTGCCCACAGTAAGTAGTAAAGGCAGGTGAAATACCTATCATCCACCCCTGGGGGAACACAGAATACAGAATCATGTATTGAAACACATGGAAACAAATCATATACTGAAAAGACTGATACATTATCCAATCATTTCATATATGTAACTTCCTACAAAGCAAAGCAAACTGTGCACAAATATCAAGAGGAGGAACTATGGCATCTTCCTACAATACAAGTAACCTAAAAAAACATCTTATAGTGTTTAAACAGTATGTTTAATAGAGTGCACAAGCAGCAGTGTGTGTGTGAGAGAGAGTGAGAGAGAGAGAGAGAGAGAGAGAGAGAGAACACTTCAATTCAGCGAGCACTGAGAAACATGCACTCCTCATTATCTACAATTTGTTTGCGATCCATGGCACTGTGCACTCATTTTAATGACCATGCTTGCCAATCCTGGTGTCAGGTTGCACACTCAGGCTGACCATCCTCACACTCTCTATTAAAGGCCCGGTTACTGTTTACACATATATAAAAACTGAAAACATGAGTCTATTGCAGTTCCAACCAACACAAACAGAACTACATGACAGATGGGCAGTGGTGGCTTGGCGGTTAAGGCTCTGGGTTACTGATCAGAAGGTCAGGGGTTCGAGCTCCAGCACTGCCAAGCTGCCACTGTTGGGCCCTTGAGCAAGGCCCTTAACCCTCTTTGCTCCAGGGGACGCTGTATCATGGCTGACTCTGCACTCTGACCCCAACTTCCTAACATATGTGAAGAAAAGAATTTCACTGTGCTGTATGGGCTCAATAAAGACTCATTATCATTATGATGCCCCTGAATGGCTAATATTAAGAAAGCTGGAGTGATTTTAGAGTCGTCAAGTACCAAAAAACACGCATGTATACTCAGTCTGGAAAGAAATTGGTATCAGAATCATGATCGCTTCTACAACGTCTGAAAGTATGAAATGACTCTGTAGTCAATATATAATAAAAGTCAATATCTATAAAAGTATTTTGATCTTTATTCGTTACTGGACATCAGAGAGACTTTCGGAATTTAGATGTACATCAAAGTGACCTTTTGATGAAGCAAACATCTGTCAAAAAAAAAATCCTTAACAGTACATCAATTATTTATATGAAAAATGAGGACGCTCGGCCACAATGACATCAGCTGTGAATGTCGGCATACGGTATACCAAACAAAGGGACGGACAACGTTCCTATGCACAGAGGAACTCTCTCTCTCGCGCTCTTTCTCTCTCTCTGTCTCGTTCTTTCTCTTATTGGCATACATCAGTGTGTACTCCCTCGACAGCCAGCAGGCTGTTTAGGGATACCAGGTCTGTGAGTAAATATCAGTTTAATATTTCATGGATCTAAGTTTTCTCCTGGTATTTCTCTTGAACATGTTCTTGACTTCCCGGTTCCCTGAAGATCTTATACACTCATTGCACAAACAGGCGTCTTCCACTTGAAAGCTCTGCACATGTTTGGCTTTTTTGTTTATTGTTGGTTATGAAAGTGGATCTGGTGTCTGGTATTACACACCATGACACAGGCCACTGCTAGGTACTATATTGTGAGGAGCATTTCATAATTTAGCAGTGTTTGGGTTGAATTTTTTAGTACAGAATGCATTTTTTTTTTTTTTTTTAAACAGAGATTTCCTCAGTATTTCATAAATAAATTAATAAATAATAGCTAAGTAAGTTTTAATAAAATAAATAAATAAATAAATAAATTTAAAAAAAATTCCAAAAAAAACATAATTAAGGCTCAAGAATTGTTAGTATGGTGCTAAATTATTTTTTATTGGAGTTGTAGACGTCATCAATAGTTCAATCAATCAATCAATCAATCAATCAATCAATCAATAACTTACACAGTTCTGGACAAAATATCTTTATTTTTATTTATTTATTATTTCCCGAAGGAAATCATTCTTAGCATGGTGCTAATTATTATTTTTTTCACTTAAAATACACAATTCTTGCAAACGGATTCGCAAATTATGTCACAACACTGTACGATAACACGGGTGTGTTCACAACCCATGAAGTCTCTGTTTTCTCAAGATCTTAAGGAATTTAAAAGGGTTCAAAAGAATCCAGATTTTTCAAAATACCCACGTTAATGTATCTCAATACCACGTGACTTGCAAATCCGTCTGCTATAGCAGGGAAGATGAAACATTTCATGAGCACAGTAAGTATAATCATACGTCAAGAAAAGCATGAACTTTACCCATGGAATGGGTTACGCTCTATGTGTTCTTTATTATATATTTATCTTATTCGTATAGCATAGTGGTAGACGTTAGTTTGGCTAAAATACATTGGTGCAGAATGTGGCATACTGAGCATTCGAGTGAAAGTGATGCAACGTATTGGGCCAGAACATTGGCATTCAAAGTAAATTAGTTGCACGTGAACATTGTTTTCTGTGACACTGAAATTTTGTAAGTAATGGAGGCGGATGGAAGTGCACGTAATTTATTACGCAAACAAAACAACTAAGAAACGTGAAAGCAAGAACTGTAAACATGACCTGTAAACATGACGAGGTAAGAGACATAAAGACTATAAGCAACGACGTGGCACATACAGTACACGCACGTTAACTACAGCAACGGCTTGACTGTGAGACACTGAAAGACTGGAGCTTAAACAATGGTGTTAAACAAGACATAAAAAGACACAGGTGAGAGTCATTAGTAAGGCATGTGAATTGCTGGGGCTGATGGGTAATGTAGTTTGGCACTACCCTGACACAATGCTATTTTTTTAGCAGCAAAATATATTACACTGATTCATGTATTGCTCCAAATAAATTGTGCTTTAATAACTATAAAAAGACACATCCTCTTTAACAGTGCTGTCTACATTATTAAACACAGCAGATTTAGATTGTTTTTGTCCCATTGATTTCTTTTTAAAGAGGGAATCGACATGTTCAGCACACAGAGGAATAAGTACACCATCTTCTTCAGTCCATGCTCCAGAGGGAAATGTAATGGCCTGAGTGTTTTTGCTGTTGTGTCGCAGTAATGCTCTGTAATGCTGATGGTCTCCTCACAGCAGGCGCCCTCTGTGCTCTCAGGTGGGCTCTCCCCAGGGATTTGCCGGAATTAAGTGGTGAACACACTCTCCACATGTTCACACACCCCTGGCTTTCTTCGGCCATTATTCCAGAGGCACGCTTTACTTTCTCTCGCTTTCCTTTCTTAATGTATATCAAGTTTTAAGTGGCCTGCATCCTGGTAACAATCAAACATCCATGGTAACAATTGTACAAACTTGTAAAAACAAACAACAAAACGAAAAACCTCTCAAAAATATAAAAATAAGACATCACAGATGTTAAGTGAAGTGAAGGTAAAGAAAGAGAACGCATGTGAGATCCATTGAAAATCCATTGAAAATGCTGATATTAAATCGATATAATATTATTATTATCAATATTTATACTACTATTATTAACGAAATTTAAGTAGCAAAATGTTTATATTTTTAGTGACATTATCTATGATGGCCATATCTACGGTATAAATACATTCCTAGCAGGTTATAATGTATAATAAAGTGTATAAATGCAGTGCAATAGCAATGTCAATCACACTTTCTACAAAAGTTACATTTCAGATAAACAATACTTTCATATCATGTAATATTATGTTAAGGCATTATACTCATTCTTATAATTATTCAGGAAAAGTAGTGTTCATAACGTGTAACCCAGTTCCACAAATGTTTAATTTTTACGATATTAATATTGTTTAATGAAATTTACATTTCATTAAATAATATTAACATTTTTTTAAAAATACTAACAGTTTACAACTTTTGTCAAATGTCATGCCATGGCAAACTAGCGACTCCATTTCCCAGAATGCACCACAAACTACAAACATGGCAGACGACTACAACTCCCAAAGCTACACTCCGACACGTCACCTCCTCACAGTCGGAGGTCAACATGGGGACCTCAGACCCAGAGCTCCAGCACGAGACCCACGAGGTAGTCTCATCTCCAGTACTCCAGCATGCGGCCCACAAGGCGACCCCCCACGTGAAGTTCCAGTCGAAGGCCGACAAGACGGCCTCCCAAGCCATGTTCCTGTCTGAGGTCGACGAGACGGCCTTCCAAGCTATGTTCCTGTCTGAGGTCGACGAGACGGCCTTCCAAGCCATGTTCCTGTCTGAAGTCAGCAAGACAGCCTCCCAAGTCATGTTCCTGCTATAGGTCATCGAGATGACGTCACATGCCAAGTACCTGTCTGAGGTTGATGAGATGGCCTTCCGAGCAATGTACCTGTATGAGGTCAACAAGATGGCCTCCCAAGCCAAGTTCCTGATAGAGGTCAACGAGGCGACCTCCTACACGAGGTTCAAGTCTTAGGTCGATGAGACGACTTCCCAAGCCAGGTACTTCTCTGAGGTCAATGTCACGACCAACAATGTTACTCTCATGCCTGAGACTGATGACACAGCCAACCAAGCTCTGCCTACACCTGAGGTTGCTGACACGGCCGACCAAGCTATACTCCTGCCTGAGGTGGACATCACAACCAACCAAACTCTGCTTTCACCTGACTCTGTTGACACAGCCAACCAAGTTCAGCCTGTAGATTGGCGCTCAGCCTCCCTGCTCGACTGAGGAGACCTCTCGGCCTCCCTATCCAGCTGAGGATGTTTCTCTGCCTCCCGTTGCAGCCAAGAGCTCCGCTTTGCTTCCCTACTCTGCCTCGGACCTCACTATCCCAGGCTTCTCTACAGATGTCTCTCTGCTTTCCCACACCGCTGAGGATGTTGTTCTGCCTCCTTGCTCCACGGAGGACTTCACTCCACACTCAAGAAAGGCTGACGAGATGGCCCACCAAGTCAAACCCCTGTCTGAAGCTGACAACACAACTTCCCAAGCCTGGGTCTTGCCTAATGACCCCAGCAAACCAGCCCCAGCCTCATGTCTGCTCATTTCCTCCTCTAGTAACCTGCTACTTGTTGGGTAATGCCTGAGTATTTTCTGGCACTAACAGTTTACAACTTTTGTCAAATATCATGTCACAACAAACTAGTGACTCCATTTCCCAGAATGCACCACAACTAAAAACATGGCTGATGACTACAACTCCCAAAGCGACACAACGACACGTCACCTTCTCTTTAGGACTAATCAGACTTACCTGTTCCCAATTACACTCACAGTCACACCACACATAAAAGAGACTACTCATTCATTAGTTCTTCGCGAAGTATTACGCTCAGTTGCCATTTGTCTCTGTTGTTTCCCAAGCCTTGATTTCATGTTGTTAGTCTGGTTTTGACTTTGTTTACTCTATCGACCTTGATTCTCTGCCTTGCCTGTTTTGTGTGACCCTTGCCTGGTTTGTGCTTCGATTTCTCACACACGTATAATTGAATCTAATTTAACAGTTCCTTTTCTATCTTTCTTTCATTCTTTCTGAAACCAGACTAATTGCTATAAACACTGCTTATAATGCGTCCAGACAACAATTAGTAAATGCATTATATATATATATATATATATATATATATATATATATATATATATATATATATATATATATATATGGTTATTAACTCTAGTGACCTTTCATAAATCATTATAACAATGAGTATAATGCATTGATGCAATAATACATGTTATAAATCATTATACATATGCCCTCATAGAAAGTGTTGCAATTGTGTCTATTTTGCACTAAGAATTGTTAATGTACTATAATGCATTATAGACTAAGTATGCACTGTTCATAGCACATCAGCGTGCATACTGCATTATGATTAGTTATAAACACTCAGAGACCTGTCCTGGGATAACATGAATTTTCTATAAGACAAAAACGTTATACTATCTATAAAGTATATTATAATATAATTATTATAATGTATTAAATTTTAATAGTTAATTAGTAGTATTTGTGAGCTCGAAGAATAATTGAGATTTTGAAACCTATAGAAATGATAATATAACACTTTTCATAATGGTATCAAAGCCAAATTTCTCTGTAGATATTTATAGAGATAATATACAATTGAATTAGAGCAGTTATTAACAGACATCGAGTAAAATACACTGAATAATACACTATTCAACGTTAAAACCAAGTTTCTTTACTACAAGTTTCACAATTATAACAAGTGTTAACAATATATATTGAGAGTAATGCAGTTTTAACAATAATTCTAACAATATAAATTATAAAGCTTTATAAATGCATTAAAACATGTTATGAACATGTTAATAGCTTATTAGACAATAGATGGGGCCTTCATAAAAAGCATTCCCATGGTTTCTAATTATTTTAGCAATTTTGAGTAAGAAAAAAAATGTAAGATTATCTAGTTTTTGTTACTGAGTAATCTCTTTGCATTTCCATATTAGAAAATAAATCACAGGCTAATCAAAATCTTTGCAAAGCCACCTACAATGAATTATAGTTTTGTGATTATTATAATAATACACTTTATATATGTGGTCTGTTTCCGTTGATGATTTTGTTGCTGTAAAAGTTTGTAAATCTGCAAATGTATTTGAATTATTTTCCATACTTGTGCGAATGCAACAGCTCTACAGGGTAAGTCCTGTGGATTTTTCTTTTTCTAAATAGGTAATTATGTCAAACATGTCAGATGTAAAAGGAGTTTCAAACATTGCTTTAAAAGCAGAGGCAAATTAGTGTGTCAATCTTTTTATTAAGCCAAATTGGATTTTTTTTTCTTTTCTACAGTTACGCCACTGTGAATTGATAGATATTCCACACAAAAGTGGCATGCTGTGTGGAAAGTTACTCGGATATTAATCACTGGAGACAAAATGACTTGAGACATTTTGTTTCATCGCGGTCAATAGATTATCCATCATGAATTGTACCAAAATATTGATAGGCTTGTAAGGGAGTTTGCCCTGATTTCTTTACCTTGACAGAAAATTATTGTACATTTTTATTACAATGTCAAGCCCTGGTTGGAAAATTCAGTGGAGAAGTGAGAAATGAATCTAATTCTGGGTAGAAATAGATCTTTGTTAAGTTCAGCAGATGGTTTGAACCAGGACACAGCTACTGTAGTAAAAGAAGAAAAAAAAACTGTTTCCTATTAGTAACCTGACACAAAATGCCCACATTGAGTAGTGAGTGATGGAAAGAGGAAAGGAGAAAAAAAAAAGCTTTTCTTAGCACTAACAGGGGAAACCTGGCTACACTGTAACTTAGATTTGTGATCCTGAAAAAGAAAAAAAAAGAAAAGGCGAAAGAAAGGAGGGGGTTGTGATGGATTTTAATCCATCCGTCGATAAAGGTCACTACTCCAAAGGGTTTTATTTCTCGGCCGCACATCAAAGCGTAAATCCGCTGATTGGCTGGCTCTGAATGGCGAGTCAACAAGGCCGCGTCTGTGGGCCACCTCTATGGCTCAGTGTGTGTGGAGAGGGCCCATAATGCGCTGGTTTTCTAGCGGGGGCCCCCGGATCAATGGGCTGCCTGACCTTTGCAGTGTGTACGGCTGCCTCTACCCGTGATGTCATGCCATCTATCCGTCCCCCCTTCCCCCTTTTAAAAGAGAGAGAGAGAGAGAGAGAGAGAGAGAGAGAGAGAGAGAGAGAGAGAGAGAGAGAAATGGGGCACGGTCCCACACTGTCCTCCTACTGTGAGACAGAAAAGATGCCGAAAAGCATCTGCAAATGCAGCCACTCCAAAACGAAGGTAAATTGTGACTCTGCAGCATGAGAGAGAATTAAAAAATCCTAACATGCCGAATGCCTGTTAGGCAGATAACCTTTGTCTTAGTGATGCATTTGTAAGTATATTTGATTGCATTAAGGTTTGAATTTAAATGACTCCGGCACAAGTTGTTAATCAAATAAGCTTGAGAGTCTATAGGCATTCGGCAAGTTAATACATGGCGTAAAGCAAACTTAGAAGGATAAAGAAAGGGAGCTTCTCATTGTTCAGGCATGAAAAGGTTTCTTTGTAGCGAGGAGGGCCGATGGCAGCTGGTAAGGTCCTCTCGGCTCTCGGAAGACAGAGCACTTTCTCAGAGTCACAGAATGCATTCGAATGGAAATCTAAAGAGGTAGGCGTGAACCATTTGTTTAGCCATGTTTGTGTTTGCTGTCAGCATGCCTGTCTGTGTTGTGCGGCTGGCCCTTTCGCCACACAAAGTAACCGTGTGTTTGTGTCTCCCTCTCTTTTTACCTCCAGACATAATAGAGGGGGATCCGGCCAGTGAATAGGGGAAGCTCTAAAAGAGACAGTTGCCCGAGCCATCTTTGTGGCCCTCTTTTGTGATGGCGACAGATGTTGTAATTGCCAGCTGATGGATGGCCTTTGGAACAGGTCATTAGAGGCCTCCATGGCTCTGCCAAACTCCAGAGACTCAGGCTTGGATACGGAGAGAAAGGGTTAAAGGGAGAGTGGGAAAAGCTGAGTGAAGCCCGGGCACGTATGGATGGGGAGGCAGGTCAGACGCAGTCCCCATTCACTGGAAGAAGGGCTATTAATAACGGAATTGGCCACGCGTTCAGAGGGACACTGTCTGGGACTCTTGTTGGGTGGAGAAAACATGTATAGGACTGAAGAGGATGCAGGCTACGGGCAAATCCCAATTTACACACACCCTCCCACTATTGTGTGGACGAATACTATAGTGCGTTAATACAGACAATTATTGGGCGACCATTATGATAAAGGAAAAAGGGCCTTTTTAAGATGTTTGGGGTTCTTTGGGAAAGGAGTCATAATATGCAGTCAGATCTGAGATTATGATGACAAATGAATTGCTAAAAATGTGTGAAAGATGTCTTGAACTTAAAAGTTCTAGCTGCTCGGGATGTTTACAGTGACCAGACTGAAGAACTTTAATAGCTATTGACTTACCACTAATCAAAAGACGAACGCAAACATCTGCTCCAACTTCTGCAACTATTCACGCTCTTTTAGGCTTTGCACTCAGCTTCTGAAAGTAAGACAGCAAGCAAGAGAGAGAAAGAAAATGAGAGACGCCTTTTCTTTGGTGGTTCTTTCAAGGTCATTGTGGTTTGTGTAACAGCTACACAGAGTGTCACTCCAGCCCAAAGTGAATTGTCAGTTTGTTTGTACAAGCTGTGGGCTCGCGTAAGACATCTCTCTCCCCCTGAACGCTCCCCAGAGGTCAATTAGGACAGATGAGCTCCTCTCAGCACAAAGGGGACGGGTGGCCCTACAGCGGTCCTTGGAGCCACATAATTAACAGTTATAAAGTACTTTGGTTCGTTAATTGAATTAGTTAATCCCTTTGTCAGTGATCTTCAGCTGAAGGGGCTATTGTTGGAGCGCTCTCGGACTGTTGATGCGTCGAGGCTCCTCTTTGGCAGATGGTAATGGACGCTTCCGGTATGGCATTCAAATTGCGAGTGAAAGAGAGCGAACTGAGGGATTTTCGATCAAAGCCGGTATTTTGTGTAGGATCTCCGGTGCTGTCCTTTAATTCTCCTTTTGCCGTATGTCCTCAAGCTTAAGAAATCCTCATCATCACACAAACGGTGATAGAACACACAGCACTATGTAATGCTACTCAAGGTCATAACAGTATCCTGATCACTTTGATCCACTTGGTGGAAGGAATATTCCTCCTCCAACTATTCAAATTATTCTCGTTTACCCAATTCTTATTTTACAGCTTCAGTTGTAGAAGGAGTGCATGAAATCCGGTCTGTTATATAGAGTGGCCTGCTGAACTCAGGCTATGTTTCACACAATATGAATGCTTGTAATCAGCTGCTCTGCTTGAAAAGACCCAATCCCCTTGCAGAGATTTCGGTCCCACTTTCAGCAGCATTAATGCATTTAGCTCTCACCCCGAGGAAGCCGGAGTCTGGCTTTAAAAAGCTTTTAAAAAGAAAACCAAAAAAAAGAGAAAACACCTCAGTGCCAAAATACGCACATACTGTGATCAGCCACGCTGGGATTCCATCCACGATGGTCAAACATCTGACACACAATATTTTGCGGTCGTTATTCTGGAAGGGATGTTATCAGTGCTGTTTTAATTATCCTATACCACATGTGTCCTGTTATCATCCTGCTTCATACCAGAGCTTCCGAGCTCATCTGCTTAGATGTTACCATTGAGGCAAATACCAAAGATAAAGTAAACAGACCATTTTTTCCCAGCTTTCCTTTGGCCAGCTGGTTGATGGTTTATTTCGAACATTCAGGAAGAGAGGGGGGAAAAACACACCTGATTTTTGATTGGATGATAGGATTTTTTTTTTTTTTACTCTCTCTCGTTCTCTTTTCACCAGAGTGGGTTAATTAGCAAGGGTAAATTGCACATGCACACAAGCATACACCTGTTACTGTGCTCATGTTAATGCACGCTACAAACACATGGATATGCTAAAAGGCTCCAAATTAGGCATCACACAATTAAACCCACCTGTCTTAGCATTCGAATTGTGAGAGGCAGCTCAAAGAGAGAGCTTTTACTACTTCCTCTACTTTTACCGAGGGACGTAGACTTACAATGTGTGTAGCTACCAGCAGGTATTTTAGATATGTTTATGGGCCATATGCAAGGAGTGCTTACTCATTCCAGCTTACAACAGATCAGGAGTTCTTAAAGTTTTTGCAGCCATGGACTTCATACAATAAAAAAAAATACATCTATGAACCCCCTTAATACATATCAAAATCCAACTCGACAATACAGCTATTCCTGAAATTTCCATCAGAAGTTTTGTTCAATTCAATTTGACACTGTTTACTTACATTTTTAAGGTGTGTATGAAACCCATTCAATATAGACAAGCAGTCAGCTAGACTAATATTTCTCACAGTCCAATAAAAAATAGAATAACTTGTGATTTCAATCTGTCTAACTGGAATAAAAAAAATGCCGACCACAGGCTATGCTTCACAAACTCTGAGAGAACAATGGCTCTAGACGATACAAACACAGGACGCACCATAACATAACATGTAGTCTAAATAAGCAACATCAAGTGAAATCAAATATCAATACACTACCAAATAGCAATCTGTCTACATCTGTTCTTCATTGTGCATGGTTTCCTTAGTTCTTAGCACAGAAGTTTTACACAATACTTTTACTTGATTTACTGGTCTCCCCTTCCCCAAAGCAGCATATTCTGGGGAATTTTTGAAGCAGCACATGAAACCAGGGCCTTTGCTTTTCTCCCCACTGTGGGCAAAGATGGCATCCAGCAGCCAAAATGTCCCAAAAATGTAATTACACACAAATCAGACTGGCATGATCAGGGTGTGCTGAGATGATTGAAAGTCGGTGTTGTTCTGAGGTGGTAGAAGGCCCCAGGCCTGAGTTGAAGCCCATCACAGGGACCCAGGGACTGCAGAGAAACAGGAGAAGAGACAGAGGAGAGTGAAAGCTACTGTGGGGATTAACAGGCTGCAGGTTGAGGTGGCCCTGTGGTTGGAGGGTTTAAATTAGCCTGGAGATGACAATTCCCCATTAGGAGGGATTAGGAGCCTGCTGGAGGCTGCTGTGGTCTTGACATTAGTGCTGGCGGTGAGAATGGCAGGGGAATCCGTCACGTTTAAGAAACGGACATTTAAGAGACCACAGCCATGCATGTGAGCGCCGGTACGTTCTCAAGCTATGTTTTGGTGACACGTTCTAGACTTTAATATGCTGCTATGAGACACTATTTACCAATGATCCTGCTGCTACACTTTCTCTGTATCATTTTTTTCAAACCTATTTCAAGCCTAGAGTTTTTACAGACGAAAGTTTGCAGTAGGTTTCTGCCATCCAATCCTGTTCTGTGTATTTGTACTTGACTTTTCAAGGCATTTTGAAATACCCAAGCAAGTGGAACTCATTGCACGTGTAAAGAACTGATGAAGATCCTTAGATGGGTGCTGAAATGTTTTTAAGACTATCGCACTGCTCCAGCCATCTTACTGTTTTAGACATTAACTGATTGCTGTTTTGTCCTCACTAATGGCTAACGTGGGCAACGAGCCCAGAAGCCCATGTTGCTCTTGTCTTGGCGCTCTGCTATGATATGATTGTGTGATTTTAATAAAAGTTAATTCTCTCACTATGTTTTTTTTTTCATTCTCCATTTCTTTCAGCAGCAGACAGAAGCCTACTGACTGTCATTAGTTTCTTTCCCTGTAAGGCTAATTTAAAGAGACAAGGCCGAGCTGTGACAGAGGCCTGGCTTGAGTCGGTCCCCCATCGAGAGCCTCTCTCACAGGTTCAGATCTGTAAAAATCCACCCGCCGTTATTCTGGCAGAAGCCATGCCAGGTCCAAAAGGCATACACCAAAACAAAACCCTGCGAGGGGGTTAGGGGAGTGAAAGGCATAATCCGATTAAAACAATCTCCTCGCCTTTTTTTTTTTCCTTTTTTTTGATGAAGGACCATTTGCATGGTTATGAGCTAGGAGCTGATAAGAGCAAGAAGGTGAAGTCAGGGGTTCTTTATGAGCTTTTTGGGCCAGTGGTTCTCTGTGATGAAGCCCCTAGTGCCATCTCTCTGGCAGGTTCATTGTAAACGCATAGTCTCCAGCATGCTATCACACTAACGGCAGCTTTAAAAGGCACCACCTGCTGGAAAAAAAGGGGCCCGGGATCGGAGGAGGAGAGGAGTGGAGGATATCGCCAAGGAAACGGAGTGATGGCAGCCTCCATGTCCTGGTGTGAGGGGTATGTGTGGTAGAGTCAGCTCAGTGTGTTCCCATCGCCACTCTCAAAACCCCAAAAATCACATTCACCATTCGTTCATTCACGGCCGAGTCGTACGCAATGAGCCAAAACTTTCGTCTTCTTCCTTATCCATTATTTTTGTTGTTGTGTTTTAATGCTAGCAGTTGGTGAAAGAGAGAGAGAGAGAGAGTGAGTGTGTGTGTGTGTGTGTGTGTGTGTGTGTGTGTTGGTATGTGTGTGTTGTGTCACAGATGATGGAGCAGAGATGAGCGACAGGGGATGATACTATTTGATATTTCTACAAAGCTCCAGAGATCGAGTGAAACAGAGAAATAGTGTGTGAAAGAGAGAGAGAGAGAGAGAGAGAGAGAGAGAGAGAGAGAGAGAGAGAAATAAAGAAAGACAGAAAGACTTGCCTAAAGCAATCAGTATGTTGGAGACAAATGAAGGCGACCAATGTGTGATTTATTTGAAAATTTAGTCTCTTCACTCCATTCCTCTCCTATTTCTCGCTCTCTCTCTCTCTCTCTCTCACACACACACACACACACACACACACACGCCTGGCTCTCAAGCGGCAACAGGAAATCAAACAATTAGCAGGAGGGAAATAGTGGGTCCTGCTTTGCCCTCTGGCTCTTGTAAACACTTCTACTGTGTGTGGAGACGTTGCCGTTTTTACTTCTTTTCGGCCCTTTGCACCTCTTTAGCACTAGATTTGACCAAACAAACAAATTCTTCTTCATACATTCTTCATGTACACAAGCACATATGAACAAGTTCACCCTTATGTTAGATGCTTTGAACTCTGTATTTTGTGATTACAAATAAAATTGACACATATATATATATATATATATATATATATATATATATATATATATATATATATATATATATATATATATATATATATATATATATAATTATTTATTTTGTTTTATTTTTTATTAATACGTCAAATGCAATACACTATAATAATAAATAATAATAATAAATAAATAAAAAGTAAAAGTGTCTATGAGCTTTTGGCTTCTTGGACTTGATGCCAATAACGAATGAACATATGTCTGTGAGAATGTTGACCAACTTCCTTAGAAGAAAGAAAGAAAGAAAGAAAGAAAGAAAGAAAGAAAGAAAGAAAGAAAGAAAGAAAGAAAGAGCCTATATAATGAAGAGATTTTGCATTGTACTGCGTTTTGAAGTAATGAATGAAGGAAATTAAGAAATGAAATAATGAAATTATGTTAATGAAACATTTTTGGGAAAAAATATTATTGATTCATAAAATTTATTCATAAGATTTCCTTATACAGCTCCTACTGCTTTCAAAATAAATAAATAAAACCCCTAATATTTTAAAATAGATCAAATATTCTAGCTACAGTGAGCTGGTACTCAAGAGCTTTAACACGCACAAATACATATTATCAAATATTTTGCTGTATATATGACATTTTACTGTATATATAATGACATGACTATTTATGAAGGACCCTTGATTTTAAAAGCAATCAAGTAATAAATAAGTTCACTGTAAATAAAATGAAAATGTACAATAAATCGATACAACAATGAATGAATACGTAATTGAATAAATAAATACACAGAGAAACGAATGAATAAACTGAATGAATTGAAGCGAAACATCACCTCAGAAAATGTCCACAGGGTCTAAATAAAATAACAAATAACAGAAATGAATTAAAAATAAGGTTGTTCACTTTTTCATATCCACTCGTGTCTGTTATTCCCAAACTGGGATTTAGGGATTTTTTTCCCCCTCCTCTATCGTTTGTATCTGGTTCATACAGAAGTCTCTGTCCGTGTTCTCTGGTTACACACACTCCACTTCTCTAAGTGAATTTTTGGACTGTGGGACCTCCTTCACAGCAAGAAGTGCATGGCTACATCAGCGAGAGAATCAGGCCTGCAACATTGCTCTCGGGACATTAGGCAGGACCATCCAGCAAAAAAAGGGCACACACACACACACACACACACGACAACATTTCTCACTTGGAGAAAAGTTTGTTGTCTTGTATTTTTTCTTTCTTTCTCCTGGTTCACTAGCAGTTTACGCTCAGACGGCTTGACTGCATTGTGTAATGAAGCATTTGAAACATGGCCTTGGTCAAACTACATTTTTCAAGCCGCATGATTTCTCTCACTGTTTCCCCTTTTTAACTGTAAAATATTACTTTTATTTATTTATTTATTTATTTATTTTTTACAGACAAATTCCAGCTAAACTTATATAATAAGGTGTCTCATACCCTGCAATAAATAAATAAATAAGTTATCATTATTATTATTATTATTATTATTATTATTATTATTATTATTATTATTATTATTATTATTATTATTGTTGTTGTTGTTGTTGTTATTATTGTTATTGTTGTTGTACACAACAACAGCAACAACAACAATGACGACAATAACAACAATAAGAAGAAGAAGAAGAAGAAGAAGAATATAATAATGATAATGATAATAAAGAATGTTTAGGGATATGTTTATGCCTTGAATCTAAAATATATCTATTTATAAACACTGAATAAAGTGTTGAAAATGGAATTATGAAACAACACAATTTTTTTGATTCTGTGACTTTATTATTGCATGAAGTTGTTCATTAAATAAATAAATAAATAGATAGATAAATAAATAAATAAATAGACGTTATATGTGTAATAAATGTATAAATAAAATGACCACACGACATATGAATATCAGCAGAAGTGTATTACACTGAAACTTTTTTTTTTTTTTTCCCCCTACAAAGACAAAAGAAAGGGCACACCAGGATCATTGGCCCACTTAATGAGGCATACTAAATAGAACATCTTTCCAAAATTAGATTTCCTGAATAAAATATGGATATGATCCCATAAAGGGGCAGAGACTGAGGTTGTGGGACGTTATCCGTGTACAGTAATACGATTCGGAATGAGATAAACTCGGCTTTAAATCTCAATTTGTGGAATGACAGAATATCATCCCAATGCAGATGAAGGGATTTTCAGAGTAGGTATTAACACGACTGATTGTCTAGCCAGAGTGAGAGAGAGAAAGGGCTTATTGAATCACGGATCAGGGCTCTGTGTGTGTGTGTGTGTGTGTGTGTGTGTGTGTGTGTGTGTGTGTGTGTGTGTGAGAGAGAGAGAGAGAGAGAGAGAGAGAGAGAGACAGAGATACTTTATGCAGCATGTGAGGTCATTTTTGTGCAGTTGTAGGAAGATTGTCTGTATTAAATTCGGCAGGAAGTCATAAACTGCTAATACCTCCACTGTGTTATGTTCATGCAGTAATAGCTTAAATTGCTCTTTGATCTCTGCAAATGTCATTCCGGAGAACATAATCGGTCATAAAATTAGCGTATCGTGATTGCACTCGGAGCGGTAGGAAATACCATAAAAATGCAGATTCAGATGGAAAACGAAGACCTTTGCATAAATTATGAAGAAGGAAAAAAAGAATTGCTGAGTTACCATGTTATTACACCCAAAAGATTCGGAGATGAGATAGCCTGCATGGTGATATATATACTGTATTATAGATTGTTTTTTTTTTTCCAGTCCTCCTAATAATCTACTCCACATACATGATTAGTCTTTGTTCTGTTACAGCAGACTGAGGAAAGTACATCAAGACCCGAGTTTGTCTTTAGATTTATATTTATCACTGATTTATTTTGTTGTTGTTCTCAGAATCAGACTGTAGTGCTCGGGCTCTCATCACGGTGCCCACTGAGCGGTGAGGGACCTGGGCAGAGAGCGGGAGTGCCAACCGTACAGCTGCGGTGAGGGATGCTCTGTGTTCTACTGCCCTCCGATGGTGGCTTTGACAGACTCTTAGACGAAATGCACAGAGAGAAAGTGTGTGTGTGTGTGTGTGTGTGTGTGTGTGTGTGTGTGTGGTGGGGGGGGGGGGGGGGGGGTGAATGAGTGAATGAACTTCTTTCCCTTGGAAATAGCTTCAAATGTGTAATATATGTGTAATATGAATGATCTCCTCTGCTATTATGGTACGAATAGTTACAAACTTCATATTCAAAGATATCCTTTTTTTTTTTTTTTTATGAGGACACCACACACATGGAAAAAAAAAAAAAAGTAAGACGAGGCCCAGATGGCTGCTTCACAATGGACGGGTAGGACGGCCTTTGATGGGTTTGAGTGATTGATTTCAGGCTTGACTGCCTCTGATAGACTCACCTCAGGAGGCACTTGGCAAGAGCTAGACCCTTTCCCTAAGTTTGAGCCTAGAGCTCTGGGCCTCGTCCCAATCCTCCT
>NC_030416.2:33854067-33871567 GCF_001660625.3 Ictalurus punctatus
GCTAAATGAAAGTTTTGAAATGTAGAAATTCCCTCACTCGTATGCATGTGTATATTTATGTATCTAATAAGTCTGTGTTTGTGTCTGTGTGTCTGAGCGTATCTGGATCTCCACACTTGATGGATTAAACTCTGAGCAGTTGAACAGACTGCTTCCCTGCCAGACGCCTGCTTTCTATTGCCTTTGCAACTCAATCAGCGACAGATGCCATCTTGGTCTCAGGACGTGCATGTTATGTATTTTGCCCTCGTTCCTTCCTACTCCGCGTGTTTGAACTTTGACCACAGAGTTATGAATATTGGCTTTGAAGCGAGAGGAGAATGTGAGTGGCGACCATCAGACACATGATATTCCTGTTTGAGAGCAGCTTCATGTTATTAATCAGAATGAGGGGAAATTGCTTTACACATGATCCTGTTCAAGTTTGTTTTTTTTTTTCCATCAGACAGAAAATAGCAATATTAAAGACACTTAAGGCTGAAGAATAACAGTGGAAGTTATTTTAACTCCTGTAATGTTGTACATGAACCTAGTTGTGTTTATGGTGGAGGTGGTGTTGGGGGGGGGGGGGGTAATCTAATTGATACAATTCCTAAACATTTAGACTTAAAACTTATTATTATTATTATAACACCTCTACTTAGTTTCCTGTGAAGTGAAGGGTTTCTAATGGCAGATCCTGGTAGTGGATATCAACAGGATTAGCAACTAATGAAACAAACAACAATCCAACCAACCAACCACACATTTAACCGAACATCAAACCAGCCAAACATCCAACCAATCAACCAACCAACCAGCCTAACAAACAACCAAACAACCAGCCGAACAAACAACCAAACATCAAATCAGCCAAACATCCAACCAACCAAACAACCACAAATCCAACCAAACATCAAACCAGCCAAACATCCAACCAATCAACCAACCAAACAACCAGCCTAACAAACAACCAAACAGGACATTATTACATTATATGAATACTATTATTCAACAAACAATTAAATACAAACACAGTAAGTATACATATACAAGTGTAATTCCCCTTTTTTGTAGCATACAAACTGAGAATCTGTGACAGATCTGAACCTGTATCTTAAATCACAGTGTGTACAGAAAGACAGACAGCTAAAGTGACAGACAGACAGACAGAAAGACAGACAGAAACACGGGCATTACATGGTATAAGGTGCTAATGCCTCCTCCTCATTGTTCACCCAACAATAGCTTCTTACAACATATCTGTATTTGAAGACCTAGGATGTGTTAAATTCTCGCTTTCTTTCTCTCGTATACACACACACACACACACGCACGCACGCACGGTGAAAGCCTCTTGCATGACAGTGCCTCTTTAGTGTTTGGAAGGCGCAGCAGCACGCTGAGTACGGCTCTCAGTGGGGGGCGCCACCGGGGGATCGCTCTCTCGGCCCATCTCGCTGTTCGGAGCTGAAAGGCCGAGACGGGAGATTAAGGAGGAAAAGCCGTGTCTCCCCCCTGAAAAAAAAGAAACCGAGACACCCTGTCCAATTTGAACTCATTACCACCAAAGGAATAAATAGAGAATGACGGTGTGCGAGGACAAACTAATGGATCTGAGTATACCCCAAAATGACAACTATACAGAAGATGCCCCAGATCAGGAGGCATTTGGGCATATTCTGGGGGCCTCGTGTGAAATATGAGATAATGGAGGGATGAAGGGAGGCGTGAAGAGGACCAAGAAAAGCAAAGCAGCATCGAGGGCTACTTGAACTCTCGAACCCCTCACTGCGAAAAGTGTATTTATCAACTTAATAGCAGGTGTCTGATTGGACAGGAGTACTCATGTGAGTTTGATTACAGAAACCAGTCATCCAGTGTGTCCCCTACAGCACCTTCATCTTCATCCTGCTCCTCTTTCACGCTCGTCTGGTGACCAGGTGGAGAGTCCAAGATAAGGCCTGACTCAATGGAGTGACTAGCACATCACACTCCAGCAGACTGCATGTAAAAACGATGGAGTAAGAACGAATGCAGATGGCTCTGTCCTCACTGCCGTGTAAATGAGGTCCAAGTAAACTGGAAGCCGATAGCCTTCTGCAAAATATGGGGTGGCGTGAGAGGGAAGGAATAAGAGAGAGATAGAGAGAGAGAGAGAGAGAGAGAGAGAGAACCAGAACATCAGAAAGAAAGAAAGAAAGAGTGAGGCCTGCACTGGGTCCATCACAGCAGTGCTATGTGGATTGCTGGTTCCAGAGGAAGAGTGACATTACACTGAACCGAGTTTCTTCGGACTTGCACATGACCTTTTGTCTTCTCCCTCACACTCACTCAGGGATACTGTTATTGACCCAGTAGTAGGCCAACAAAAAAATCCCAAAACCATACTTTTTTTGTTTGTAAGGTTTGAGGTTTTTGAAAAAAGAAATAGTGATCTGACCTTCAAGTAGAGGCTGCATATGAAAGGCCATCATTAAGCCACGAGTGCTTACGGATTGCAGCTCCGGCCGGCGAGGTCTGGGTTCGCCTCAGCTGGGGTTCACACACACACGGACTAATTTAGCCAATTAGACAAGGGCATGATTAAAGGTGGCCAGATTGAGGGAGAGCCGTGCTTGGCCTTTGGCCAGGACACTGGGGTTAGCACCCCTGCTCCCGAGCTCAAAATGCTGCGAGGTTCTCTAATGACCATCAGGCTCAGGAGCACTAATCAGCCCTGAGAGAGAGAGAGAGAGTGAGAGAGGGAGAGAGAGAAAGAAAGAAAGAAAGAAAGAAAGAAAGAAAGAAAGAAAGAAAGAAAGAAAGAAAGAACCTTTTGTTTAGAGTCATTTAGTCATGAAACCCTCATGTTCTGTATTAATCATATTAATCCGTTTGTACTTGCACATGGCATATCTGACATTTATTACCAGCAGAAATAAGAAGAAAATAATGAAATAAAAAGCTTACAAAGTGTTACATCTGCCAAAAACTTTAAGCCTCAATATCTTAAAAACACAGAATTGTCCCTGAACCTCTTAAGTCCAAGAGAAATCATCCCTCTATCAGAGTTATTAGAATTTATTCTTCATCAGTAATCGCCAGTCCATCACAGGGATCCATCCACACACACATTCACACCTAGGGATAATTTAGTGCAGTCAATACACTTACTGGCATTTTGGGAAATAGGAGGAAATCAGAGAACCTAAAGGAAACCCAGATGGACATGGGGAGAACTGAGCTCAGAATTGAACTGGGGATCGGCCCAATATTTATATTTTCAGCATATAGACCCCTTAAAGTCCATCCATATTTGTGGAATGTACATAAAAGATGGAGGGAATTACTGCAGATGTTGACTATAATGACATTTTATATTTTTAAAATGTCATGAGCCTTGTTTTTTTTTTTGTTTTTTTTAACACATTTTATTCGTATTACAATCTCAGGTGAATGAGCTGAACAAAATCTCTGTAATATCCCCAACACTGTGCATTTAACAGGTATTAAAATGATCCGACAGAAAGTGCCAATAATCAATCAATCAATCACCTTGAGCAGTGAATTTGTACTTACATATTACAGTATACTGGGTAAATTTGCTGAACCTTAGTTTTGCAAAGCAGTGTTTAATAAAGTGGATCAGTCCTCAAGGAGATTCACGATTGACTCTGTCTACTGAGATGCAAAATCATTTATAATTACTACAAATACACAGTATTAAAGCGATAATCTAGACACAAATATTGGGTTCAAATTAGATTTTTTTTTATCCTATTTACTAGATTACATTTGGAGCGTCAAATTGTATTTACTCTGGAAATCTTTGATAAAAACATGCACACGATGCACCATTAGGTCATTTTTTTTTTTTTTTAGAAAACTCCCGTTGTGTTTGTCCTGTAATTGATGTCACACAGGTATTGATATGGATGCATGGAGATATTGAAAGATATTGAGATATTAAGCCTGAGGCCTGTCACCGGAATGAAAAGCAGTCCCTCCCCCCCGTAGGCGTTTTCTAGTTGAGCTGGTGTTTGGCAGTGGAGTGAACATGTGAGTGTCCGACAGCAACGGTGCTCCATGAGGCAGAGCTCAATAGATTTCCTCTCCATGTCTGAGTCTCATTCTATTCAGAATTGATTGTTCTCGGCTTCCTTGGTGGAGGACACAATTACCTTTTCTCCCATTCTGGAGTGTCAGTCAGCGCTCATGAATAATGAAAGCCTGACATTATGTTACTGTTACCTACCGCTTGTAACCAGTCAAACCGGTAAAAGGTGTTTATCTGCACTCCTTGTCGTTTCAAATGTTAGATATTAAGAATTAATGTGCATGATTAAGATACTTTAAAACCTGGCAAATAGTATATTTAAATATTAAGTCACATGTAATTAAGGAGACAGAAATTTTCATTTCTGCAGTTAGGGGCAATTATAACAATTTCCATCAAGGGATTTCGCAGCTTGATTTTTTTTTTTTTTTTTTTTTTTTTTTCTCCAAGCTATGATGATTAACATTACGGCTAATTGAAGTCATTTTCTTAGGCTCGGGGTACTTCTCTCTGCCTTAGTCCTAGAGGGAGTCCTAACACTCCAAAGCCTCTGTGCTGAATTTCAATGAAAGATTTTAGGCATGTCCCCCTCCACACACTCACACAGGCCTCATTTTATTGTCTGTTGGAGTGTTTCCACCCATTGGTTTGAGAGGTCAGGCTTCCGTCTTGGAGCGATCGGCGGATGGCTGTGACCCAGCGGGTGGACAGTGAACCGCAAGCCACTGTCCCTTTTCCTGAAGCTAAAACGAAGCTAAACCCACTTCAGCGTCTCTGCAGAAAATGTAAATTTATCCCTGCTCATTTCCTCCTCATGATGCCCGCTCGCCACTCAGCCTGTAGTCTCAATTAGGGGGTGGAATGATATAAAAAATTGATGGTATAATAATTGCAGAACATATCACGATTCTCAGGGCATCGTGGTATT
Organism: Ictalurus punctatus; assembly: GCF_001660625.3. Lineage (NCBI taxonomy): Eukaryota > Metazoa > Chordata > Actinopteri > Siluriformes > Ictaluridae > Ictalurus > Ictalurus punctatus. The sequence continues at coordinate 33,859,014 of NC_030416.2, forward strand.
TTTGAAAAGGACCATATTAAATTGTTCAAGTGCAGCATTAGTGAAGATCATTATTGTCATTATTATTATGTTGTTTTTTTTTTTTTTTAATCTTGCACCGTATTAAGCACTGAAACCGTCAGTAATGACATCATTATCGATACAACTAAATCATAACATTAAAAACGTTAATATTTCACATTTCATTGACATTTCTGTATACCACAGCGCTGTTGAATTCTCGATTCTGATTGGTCATTCATGTTTATAGACACTATAACGTATGTGTTAACAGGAGATGGTTTGCTTGGTGGACGTTCCACAATGCTACATGTAACTACAAATGGATATAAAAGTAATATATGTCATTGTTTAATTAAAGAAAATTGTTCGCACAGGCAAACTGCTGTGCTATGGGAGGAATAAAACACTTTGTGTTGGGCTGTTGTACTGTTGTACTTCATAACTTTAGAATGGTAAAGGTGGTTAAACTGTGATTTAACCCCCCCACCCCCCCCACCCACCCAACTGTTTAAATCCTTCCTTATTTGTTAGTGACTTCTAATTAAGAGAGGACACAATGTGAGGATTTAAGGGTTGAGGAATTTGAAACCATCGCTGGTTCGCTGGCAGTACAGGAATGTGAATGAAGATCCTCCAAACCCTAATCTAGAACCTTAAACACTATTTATTAATCATTGCTGATGCATTGTCCTGCCCTTTAAATAAATCAACAAAAAGAAACCAAATTGGGCTGGTTTTATATCATTACATTTCAGTACATTATTTAGGTAAAGTAATTGGCACATTACATAGATCATTACTACATTCCATTATGTAGGTAAAGTAAGGTAATTGTTGCGTTACATTGCTTCTTATACAGTAGGTAATTATTGCTTTACTTCATAATTATTACATTGCATTATACATTATAACATTACATAGATCATTACTACATTCCATTATGAAGGTAAAGTGAATGTATTTTTTTACTTTACATTACATAGGTAATTACATTGCATTATGTAGTTAAAGTAATTTTTACTTTACATTACTTCACATAGGTAATTACATTGCATTATGTAGTTAAAGTAATTTTTACTTTACATTACTTCACATTGGTAATTACATTATGCAGTTAAAGTAACTGTTACTTTACATTACTTTACATTGGTAATTACATTACATTATGCAGTTAAAGTAACTTACTTTACAGAGGTAATTATTGCTCTACTTCACATAAGTAATTATTATATTACATAGATCATTACTACATTCCATTATGTAGGTAAAGTAAATAATTTTTACTTTATATTACTTCCCATGGGCATTTATTACAATACATGATGTAGGTAAAGTAACTATTACATTGGTATTTTTTACATTGGTAGAGTAATAACTTTACATATGCAATTATAAGATTACTTCACATTACATTACGTTGGTAAAGAAATGATTACATAACAATGGCACCAAACATGCCAGTACAAAGCTAACATCTCTCTTTCTCAGAAAAAGTGAGATAGAGAGAAATTGGTGCTGAAAGTTAGATTCTGTGGTGTGATAGCCAGAGTTGCTATGCTCTAATGGTGGCTATGAATTATCAGAATAGCAAAGAGTCGCAGCGCTAACAGGGAAGTGGTGAGTATAAGGGGCTAATGTATAGCCAAGTGAAGTATCAGTGACGCTGCCACTCACACTGATATACAGCCTCTCCCTACTGGGACACACATACTGGCAAAAGTGTAGCATACTGAGCAGCAAGTCCATTAAAGTTATGCATGATGTTTTCACAAGGCATGCTGCGTGATATGCTGCATGGGTGTGTGTGCATGAGTGTGTGTGTGTGTGTGTGCGCGTGTGTGTATCAAGATCAACCTAAAAATCATCAAGATATCATTTGTGAGGAAGAAAAAAAAACTCGTCAGTTGTGAAAAATCCAATGTAGATGATCATGAATATGTCGACAACATCTGGTTAAACGAATAAATATCAAGATTAAGCTGAAGGTTGGGTGTAGGGTGTGTGTGTGTGTCATGTTCAAATGAGTGCCAAAACAAACAAACAAACATAAATATTGCAAAAGTTATATAAACATATATGTATATGAACATATCAACTTTCCCATTTAGTTAAGGATACATACAAAACAAACAGACAAACAAACAAACAAATAAATATGATACGGTAATCTTTCCTACTGTGTATAACTGTAAGGCCACAAAGGTTGTGTGTGCGAGTGTCTGAAGTTCATACAAGTGTCAAACTACAGAAAATACCTTAAAAGAAAATTTTTAAAAATCTGTCTTAAAAAAAAGACAAAAAAAAGTAAAAATAAAAACATTTATAAATGAAAGTGTATAAATATATATATTTTTATAATAATAAATAGAATTTCCAACCAGTATACCATACAGCAGATAGATAGATAGATATGTGCCATAAAAGTCTTTCCATCTGTCTAAAAGACTAAAACCACACATTGTACATCTGTAAAACTGTGTGTGTGTGTGTGTGTGTGTGTGTGTGTGTGTGTGTGTGTGTACAAAATTAATGTGTGTCATCTTAAATAAAATGTCAAATAAAACCATAAAAGACTCCTTCTGGGGAAAACACCACCAGGACAAACCCCAAACCCAGTGTTCCAGGCTTCTGAAAGCTCACCGCAGCCTGAGAAACACACGCAAGCCCTGTATCCACACACACACACACACACACACGGTTTTACAGATGGACAGCGGCCGTGTGGAATGATCTCAGCAGTCGTCCTCTCTCTCTCAGTGTTATTACAGAGAGAAGCCGAGTCAGATTGCACTGATGATACATGGGAGGCGCTTTAGAAATAAGTAACTTCTCTCATGTTTTCTCTCTCTCTCTCTCTCTCTCTCTCTCTCTCTCTCTCTCTCTCTCTCTCTCTCTCTCTCTCTCTCTCCTTTGCATGAGCGTTGCATATTGACCTTGGCATATCTGACAATAGCATCCATCATGAGCATGAAGCCTTTCCAACAGGCAGAGCCGCCCTGCTCCAGCGCCAACGGCACGGGATGAAAGACTAACAGCAGCCGATGGACCACTGACTTTCAGGGACACACAAACAAACCTCACTTTTTTTTTTTTTTTTTCTAACATGTTCAGGGGTCTCAGAGCTTGAAACTGAAAAGATTAACGATGCAGGATTAGGGGAATTTGGATCAATATCTGAAAATCTCAGCATGGAGGAATGTGAAATAAAAAAAATAAAAAAAAAACCGGAGGATGTCATGAATATTATGAAAAAAAAAAAATAAAATAAAATAATGAATTAGAAATAAAAAAAAATACTACATGAAAGCATGAACGTGTGTAATATTGTAAATTGATATAAATAAATAAAACCTGACGTCAGTGAAATTTAAATGTTATTTAAAGTTCATTAAAAGTTTTTCAGTTCGTTAGTGTATAAAGAAATGAATATGATGATATCATAGATAAGAAAAAATTATAATTTCGCAAGAAAGTTTGTTAGACGTTGGTCCTCTCTTGATCTGTTGCACTTTCTTTCCAGTCACTTCCAGTTTTGCATTTTATATCTTTTCCTTTTTTATTCATTTATTTAAAAAAAAAAATAAATTCAGTGAAATTCTTTTTTTTATTTCCTATCATTTTTAATGTGTTTTTTTTTTAAACAACTATTTTATTTACAGTCTTTTTGTAATGATTCACTTATTTTATATATTTATTTAATGATTGACGTACCTGTCTTTATATATTTATTTATATATTTTTTATATCAGTTTGTTTTATAAACTCGGTTTATAAGTTATAATACGAGTTTATTTTATGAACCTGAGCTTTTGTACAGCACTTTCGTCAACATTTATTGCTTGTAAACCTGCTTTTGAAATAAACTTGACTTTAATCACTTGCGGCTGCTGGATCTTTGCTTGAATTTAAAATGGATTCGGACTCAACTCTGGAGTCCAAGATGGAAAATAAACAAACAGGAAAGTCCATTTAAAGTTAAGTCCAACAAAATCAGCGTCCTCAAGCCAGAGAGTTCGTTTTAAACATGGGAAACACGAACCCCTCGGGCCTTTAGCACCAAACTAACAGACTGGAGATGAAGAACTGTAAGAACCGAGAGCATACTGTGGGTAGGCTACTGATCAGAAAGCTAAGATCATGTTCTAGTTAACAGCCTTGAACATTCCCTGTGTGTTATTTCAGAAAACAGTCTCGGTGTACTTTCCAATTAAAGATAAAAATAAGGATGGCAATGTGTTTGAGTTCAGCGTCATTTTTGCCCCTCGCCGAGTGTGTAAATACGCTAATGGACCCTGCTGATGGTGGAGAGTGTTAACAGCCCATTGCAGTGTGGGTACAGTACGGGAAGGTAAATAGAACAGCGATGGCACAGTGCTGTGCGTGCGTGTGTGTGTGTGTGTGTGTGTGTGTGTGTGTGTGTGTGTGTGTGAGGGAGCAGTCACCGACCTCTGCCTGTCCTGCTGAGCACTGGGAGAAGGTGGTAAACTCAGACAGTGAAGCATTGTGCTGGCCAGAACACACACACACACACACACACACACACACACACACACACACACACACACACACACACACACACACACACACACACACACACACACACAGCCGTTTTATTCAAATATTTTACTCATGTTTAAAGCATCCGAGCATTTCTAAAGCTTTTTAACAAAACAAAACAAAAACCCATAAAGAGCTACATTTATTTGTTTGTTTATTTGTTTGTTTATTTTGTTTGTTTATGCTTAAGCAAGTCGAGAACGGCCGTCGATGTGCAAGGATGCCATCGTTTACCATTTATTCAAATGCCTTTAATAGTTATTGTATATATTAAACACGTTGACGTATTTATTATTTAATATTTATTAAATACGTGGTTTGTTTGTGATCAATAGTGCGTGCAAGTGAATAATAAGGACTTTAAAGCGACTTCTTTCCCTAGAATTTAAATAGAAATGGTTGCGTATATACAGTGACTGGATTGTAATATGTAAAATATTTCATTGTATCAGATAGATGTTATATAACTATAATCTGATATATAACTGATACATACATGCCCATTGTTAAAAGATGTATATACTTTATATGAATAAAAGTGAATTGAGTTAAATAAATAAATGTATAAATAAAAAAATAAATAAATAAAGGCATTTTAAAAAGGATCTAATTATATTAGTGAAAATGTATAAATGTTATCGTTATTTTTACTTGTTTTAATTTATATATATATATATATATATAAATAATTCACTGGTTTATTTTATTTGATAATTATATTAGTGGAGATTTATAAACTATTATTATTATTATTATTATTATTATTATTATTATTATTATTATTATTCACTCCTTTTTCTGATTCATCAAGGCAAAAAAAAAGTTCTCATTAAGCAAACTAATAAAAACGAAACAAACATCTAAAGACTTTATTTTCCGTTAATTAGGAGCGTATAAATAGTTACTACAGCGAGTCACACAGTGAAAGATAACATTTTGTTTCTTTTTCCATTTCCTTATTAAACTCAGCATGCTCCTGTTTTCCACAATCTATTTTTATGGTCGGACCACGGGATCCCGAGTCAGGACTGAGCCTGCAGGTCCCAGAAAGATCATCGTAACACTGCGCAGTTACTTCGAACAACTGCAGCTCTGCACGACGCTCTCGGGAAACCTGCTTCCTGGATGTGATAAAGACTGTATCTTTGTTATTTCATGACCAACGTCCTATTCTGTGAGTCGTTCAGAACGATTTCTGATAAAGTCATCACAAGAGCTGAGCCATGTCTGCGCAGACGCATGGTGCAGACGTTAAGCGCTCATTTTGTGAAGGAAAAAAAAAAAAAAAGAAAAGAAAAGAAAGAGGGCCTGGTTCTCTTTACCAGAGAGGCGCTAGCTAAAATGGAGAGGGCTTATTTTCCGATTCAGGAGGGACAACTTTACCCCCAAAACGCAGGCGTAGAGTGCCCTCTAGCCGTGGAAGGTGAAACGGCACGTGCGTGGTGGCGCCTGCAGCCGTCTGGACTCAAGGCCTCGACCTGCCTCGGCAGAATTTTAATAGAAACCAAGCATGAAAGGCGGCCTTTGCTTGAAAGGCTTCATCAAGTGTGACCAAGTAGCATCAGCAGTAACCCATGTTATACAGGCCACAGTTATGACCCTCTCAAAAGGCTGCCCAAGAGGAGGCACCCTCAGAAGTTCACCACCTTCCCCTTGAAGCGCGGCCGGCCCTGCCCGGCAGGAGGCGGATAGGGCCTGCTTTGAAAAATAACACCTTTGTGATCCCTCCTGTGTTGGAGGATGCAGCATGGTCTACAGATGGTACGCAGAGAGAGAGAGAGAGAGAGAGAGAGAGAGAGAGAGAGAGAGAGAGAGAGCGCAACACGCCGAAAAACAGACACAAGCCTTTGAAATGATGCCTTTCTACCCGACACATGCTCTCATCAGGGCTTGGAGATGGCACCTCCTGCTATTTTATGGGACAGTGACGACAGCTCAGGCTTATAACATTTGATTTTAGGGCTGAAAGTTTTAACACTGGTTGAAAAATTTCACAAGGATGGTGTCGATCTTGATGGCGCAGCCTGAAATAGCACATAAATCCGATACAGTGTTTGGAGAATTGGGGTTTTGCGTAATAAAAGTGGATCTCTGTCTTGAATCTCAAGTCTCTTAAATCTGTCGCAGAAATCTGGATACAATGTGCAAAGTCTGATATGGTTTCAACCATGTTCATGTCAAAGCAGCCACGTGCCCTGGAAAATAAAAAGAAATACAAGGAGAATCAAAAAAAAAAAGGCAAAAGGAGAGCACACACTTTGGAAATCACTGCATGGCGGCTACAGTGACACTCGGGCAGGGCATCTCCTTGTGTGTGTGTGTGGTACAGTGCTGAACTTGTAACCCCGAGGCTCTAAAATGATTTTTTTTTTTTTACCCATGCTCTGTGAGCTCCCATTCGGCCCGGGTGTCTCCATCCCGGCGCTCAGCAGGTCCCTCACGCGCTCCAGCTCTGCAAAGGTGATCTAATATTGACTTGTTTTTCTTTCCGTGCTCCGAGCTCAGCACGTGTATTTTGATATTCTCGGCTTCATTTGTACCCGTCGACTCTTTATCTCATCCATCCTTTTTAACAATTTGTTCATTTTTTCCCCCTAAGAAACAGAACACCGGTTCGAAACCTGCGATGAAGGATTTACTTTGAAGATTATGCAGCGGTTGCCAGATCTCCGCGCGTGGCATGGAGTGGTGTGGCGTGACGTGCGACTTAGAGTTTCAGCATCTAACCTCGACTACGCTGGTGTGTGTGTGTGTGTGAGAGAGAGAGAGAGAGAGAGAGAGAGAGAGAGAGAGAGCGCGCGAGTGTGCCTTCCTTTGTGCCCGTGTTTGTGTTTTTTTCTGAGCCAGTTGGACCCGCTCTATTCAAGTAACTTCACACCACTCCCATCCACTTCTCATCCAGGAGAGACGCCGCTACACACAGACCATAAATTAAGGTGGCAGGGGCATGGAGGGGAGGAGAGGGGAGGGGAGGGGGACCAGCCAGCGACTCATTTCCATCTTCCATTTTCATCTCCTATTAGCACGTATTCGATCATAACACGAAGAAGAAAACAGTCACGAGCTGAGTATGCTTTCAGGGAAAGGAGGGGTGAGAGAGAGGGAGAGTGAGAGAGGGAGAGAGAGAGAGAGAGATGGAGATGGAGAGAGTGAGAGAGGGAGAGAGAGATGGTGAGGGAGAGAGAGAGATGAAGAGAGTGAGAGAGAGAGAGAGAGAGAGAGAGAGAGAGAGAGAGAGAGGCTTTTCTCGTAACACAAAGACAGCGCAAGCAACTTGGTGCAACCATAAAGCATTTGGCTGCTAATTCACCAGGACTGTGATATGTTATTTTAATGAGCGTCACCAGAGCGCTGCTTAATCTATCCACTGCTCTGGAAGTGTGAGGAAGGGAGGAAAAAAAAAAAAGCAGGCCTCAACAGTAGTGATGGTGGTGGTGAGGAAATCCACAAGACGCTCTGTCAAATCGTCTGACTGGCCTCATTCTCAGAGGAATGACCAGGAATAAAGTAATAAAGAAATCATTCCAGTTGAAATCACTTCCTGGAACACAGTCACACATAGATTTCAATTCAGATTTAAATTCAAACCAGGTGAATTTGTAGACTTTCAGAACAATTTCCCAAACAAAAACATTAGCACAAAAGTGCACAAATAACATAATCGTTTATCACCCATCAAACATCGCCAGGTTTCTCCTTTTTTGCCTTCACGTCTCTCTTACAGTACCACACACACACACACACACACACACACACACACGACCCATATGATATGATATCGATGTGTTGTTGTTTTTTTTCCCCCTTCCCCGAACTGTTGCAATTTAATTGTCCTCACACGTTCGGTGTAATCTCGTTACAAATAATGTCTGCCTGAAGATAATTCTGTTAACAAATATCACAAAGGCAGCGGCATAATTCCATTGTAGGCGGATGCGCGAGGGACCATATGGCCGTGCACTTATTTTCTCATTTCATACATGCTTCTTTTTGACATCAATAATTCCTCGGTATCCAGTAGCGTCTGGATGCTTTCCAAAACAATTATAAAGTTGCCGTGGAAACTGAGGCCTCCTGCCAAAACGAACCATACTGTCTCCGCTCGGAGAGAGAAGACACAAGGACAAAAGGAGGGCGGGGGGTGGGTGAGAGAGAGAGAGAGAGAGAGAGAGAGAGAGAGAGAGAGAAGAGACACAAAAACAGTGATACAATACAAGCTTTGAGAGCACAATGTATGACACTGCATGTGTGTATGTTGATTTTGAGAACACTGTGTCGTCTCAGGGTAAGATCGCTCCCTGTGAGGTGGCATGGGGAGCCCACGGCAGGCTCCGGGACTCACACTAGGGTGTACGGTGCACAGAGGTGTTGTTACGAGTGGGAGTAATGTATTGTAACCTTATGCTAAGCTAATGAACAGGAAGACGAAGGCACGGTAATAGACACACTTTTGCATTCATCTTTCGCTTGCTCATTACGGCCGAGTGTGACAGCCTCGTTAGGAAAGGATGCCAGATTAGCCACGTGAATAAAGAGCACAAGTTTCAGACAGTATATGTCTGTTTCATCTGACACACACACACGCACACGCACACCTTTTCATGAAATCCACACAAGTGAAACCTTAATAGAGTATTACAATTCATTCAAAACTACATAACATGCATCTCACACACAGACACACACTTACACACATGGGATTACTACGCTTGTGAGGACCTTCATTGACTTATTATGGCAATTATAATGTTAATGTTATAATAAACCGAAATCTAACATTAACCTCAATAACCAAAAGCAAACATTTGGCTCTTGCTCTTTAATCGTTATATTTATTTATTTATTTATTTATTTATTTATTCATTCATTTGTTGCAGGAGTTTTCCTGGGGACAAAAAAAAAAAAAATTGTCCCCACAACATCAAAACTGTCAGAGATTCCTGTCCTTGTGGAGAAAGCTTTGGTTTCCACCAGGATACAACGTTGCGATCTGGTTAAATAAATCCAGCGAGCAACATTACACCCTGCACTACTGTCGTAATATTTTATCGTTTCTATAGTTACTTACAAAGGGATCTTGAACGCCGGACGCTCCACACAGACAGGACAGACCGAAGAACACAGTCATTCATATGACGACGTTTTCTGTAAGGAGGTGTTTATTTAACATTCATGGAAGGAGTGTCCAGTGTTAGAGCTTTGTAACACTCAGAGGTAAAGATGTGTGGCTAGTTTTCCGACCCCGGGAATGTCTTCAGGACTTCGGGTGAGAAAGCGTAGATGCTGGTGATGGAATGACAGTTTATACATTTATTCACTTAGCATACGCTTTTATAGCTGCTATGATGTGACTGATAAGAGAAACGTGTTTCGTGGACATTCCACAACCGTAAACGTAACTATAAATGGATAAAAAGTATACCGTTTTTGGTTGTTTTAAGTAATAAAAATGTCATTGCCAGCAGGTTGCTGCGGTGCAAGAGGAATAAAACACTTCAGGACATGTTGTGACACAACCTCAGTCACTGATTTTTTATTTTTTTTTCCCAATAACACCACACCCACATGCGAGTGTTACTTCCTATGTAGTGATGGACAGCTTGCATGAGAATTTCTGAATTCCAAGAGAGAGAGTACGTTTTTTTTTTTAGCACCATATCCATAAAGAATCGATTTTGGGATTAACGACAACACTGACTGTTTTAATGCTAACAAACTGCGGTAATATTGCTGCATGTTGAGTTTCTAATCAAACAGCTGCTTTACTCTTCTTGTAAATATTTCTGGATGACCTTAAAAGTACAGGTTTCATCAGAAGTAAGATGAGCGAAGAATCAGGCAACGAAGAGCCATGGTGTAATGGAAGAGAGGTTCATTGCATGCATGCGTAAAGACAACCTGGGTGCTCTATAAGCTAAACAATAATTGGATACAGCAGACTTTTATACTGATGCATATGGGCAAAGGACACACTCTAGACCATACAGATCATGCCCAAGGCTAAGAAAAGAGAAAAAGGACAAACATCATGACTCAAGGAGCAAACCTGTGTACATAATGAGTGAACAAAGACAGTTACATGAATCGCATTAAGTTGAGTTGATCTTAAAATGAATAAATCATGTTTCCATAGCAAAAAGCTCTGCCTGTCACTTTCCCTGCTTTATGGCAGGGGGTCACAAACTTTCATCAGACAGAGACCCTTTTAACTGTATAATAAAGAACCCCCTCAGTAGACATTCATTTATTATTCCAATATCAAGCTCATTAGTTAAAAGCCTACAATAAACTTTTGTCTAAGTATTAAAGCCATAGAGCTTTTATTTTTGAACTTCCCACTCATAGAACAAATTTTAGGAATAAATTATTATAATACGAATAGTTGTGGTAAAAACATGGCGTGCAAGTGCATGGCGTGTTTGGGCCTAATTTTGGCCTAATGGGCCTAATTTTGTTTTAAAGGTCTCATACCTTTAGGATTTACATGCATCCGAGGTAAAAAAAGACTTTAATAATGCTCATAGTTTAAATTGCAGCATTACGTTTTTTTTTTTTTTTCCCCCAGTGTTACAAACGACTCGTTAAATGATCCGTTCTAAATGATTCGTTCTAAACTCCTCCTCTCAGAGAGCATAGTCTGCTCTGATTGGTCAGACGTCGCAGTCTGTTGTGATTGGTCTACCGCTGTCAGCGAGCAGCCGATGAAGACCACAGGTGGGGTTTTTTTGTTACAAACCTATGTAGTTTAGTACAGGAAGTAAAGTCTGGAATCACTAACGACTCGATTCAGCTGTTCAGAATCGGTTCCTTCTTTTCCGAGTCAATAACTCAATTTGCAGACTTTTTACATTCACAAACAGCTCTATAATATTTGAAAAACCATAATAGGTGCACTTTAAGTGCAAACAGCCAATCAATCTTTTACACACACAAACACACACACAGTTATGTTAACAGTAACAAATCCATGATTCATATCATTATTTCCATTGCCACATGACTCACACTCATACACTTAACTTTAAGTTAAGTTAACTTCTTAACTTTATTTTGACTCTCTCAATTATTTTTGTCTGAAACTCTTCACTCCAAAGCACTTTATCATTCAGTACGACACTGTGTTCTTCAGTAATGGTGTACTAATGATCTGAACACTTTCTCTCTTTCTTTAGATTTAAGAAGCAACATCATAGTTTTAACACAAAATTAGATAAATGTAGGTTCATTTCTTTTATATCTAATCATTCATGTTAAAATTTCTATGAACTTTCAACAGTAAACATATATAGAAAAAAAAACAGAATATCTCATCTTTAACTGAGGCTCAATCCCAAATGGCGTCCTATTCACTGTTTATTCACTACATAGGATATTTAAAAAAAAAAAAAAATGGTGTCTGTTTTTAATTGGACAAAAGTATTTGCACTATTACCCTCATCTGAATCAGTGCACCTCCAAGTGAGGGAGTATATTTTAACATAAAATGATTATTTTCTAAATGTTTGTTGTATTGGACACCCCCCCGCACCCAAGACCACAAGCTTTTTCCTAACGGTTCAGTTGTAAGCTCAGGTTGCATGCATGAGTTTTGCATGTTCTTTCCATGTATGTAACGGTTTTCCTCCAGGTTCTAAGGTTTCTTCTCACCTCATAAAAACATGTGGGTAGGTGGATTGCCTATAGGGTCGATCGGTTGATTGGAATTGTAGGGGTGTGACACGACCGTTCGCAGACACGGTTCACAAACAACACACTCTTATACCGAGAGATCCCTGCTGAAGTGTGCTTGATCCCGAAAGCTTGCTTTCTCACAAAAGTAAATAGAAGAGCTGTCCTCCATGTGGCACTATTTTGTACAGAAACAAAAAGACAAAAAGAGAAATAAGAGAGAACGTGGAAATATTGTTTGGAGAAACACAGGAAGAGCTTAGTGTAGGAATCATGTGTTTATATATATATATATATATATATATATATATATATATATATATATA